>NW_021680419.1:426537-449902 GCF_001412515.2 Diachasma alloeum
ATTGTCCCCGCCCCCTCCACGCGCCGCGGGTGATTCGCAGGCCCCGCCCCCCCAGTGGGTTGTCACCTCGCGCTTTCCCCCCACCGCAGCCGCGCTCGTTCCCATCTAATTGAGTTTCACTGGGCTCGTAGTGGGGGTAAAAGGCCCCCGCGGTACAACATCACTCTTCCCCCACCTCCACGGCCATTGGTAGGGACCGCAGCACGGGCCGGACTCGTTTAGCCGGGTAATTTTCCCCTCAAACACTAGCAAGAGCTCAGACAAGAAACATCCTACCCGGTTGCTCTCCGTTCTCTCTCTCTCTCTCTTTCTCTCTTCGTCTGACTAAACAATCGGTTTTTCAGTTTATTCGTAGAAAAGTAGACGCAGTGTCGTGACAAGTGGTTGTTTGTTCTCCGTTATTTGCAAAATCACTGATGAGATTGAGGATTTAATGTGCGGTTGTGTGGTACCACGATCGGATAAGTTGGGAGCAATGCCACTAGCCAGTGTTCACGGATTAAGGTAGATTAAGGTACATTGCAGTGTTGAATTGTTAGAGTAAATAAAGTGTTAAGTGAGTTTGGGCGTACGATGATGCCGCTCGCACCGACGCCAATAGTCCCGGTACCCTCGAAGCCGAAGATCGGGTTTAGTATTGACTCTATTGTGGGTGGTGGTCGCGATGACAGGCTGGAGAGACTGCACGAGAGGGTGGAGATGGAGAGGGATGGCAGTCCCACGGAGGTGGAGGGCTCCTCGTCGCCGAGGTCATCGCGGCGGATTGTCCGCTCACCGGGTGCACACTCCGAGGGCTCGGACAGGCCGCTGTCGCGGAGTTCGTCGATCGAGTCGTATCCGGTGACGAGACACAATGGACAGATGCAGAGGGGTCATCATCATGTGCAGTCGTTGACGAGTCACATGGATTATGGGAGGACGAGGAGTCACAGTGGTGCGTCGACACCGAATAACAGTCCGAGCCCTCCGCACAGGATATCGCATGGGGATTCGCCGGGGCATCATCAGCCGCCACCGGGGGTTGTCAGGCCGAGTCCGAATTATCTGGGACCACCGGCCAGTGCGGCCACTGCTGCGGCCGTCGCTAGCGAACAGATCAAGGCGCTGTATGGACTCCCTGGACATCCAGCGGCACCGCAGCCTGGACAAACGGAGTATCACACGCAGCAGTTTGCTCTCGCCGCCAATTTGGCTGCTGCACAGCACTTTCAGGCGTCCAATTTGGCTGTCGCCCTTCAGGCGCATCATGGCGGATCGCCTCATGGACCACCCCACAGTCCGTACGGACATGCCGGGGGACCTGGTCCTCATCCACCACCACATCCTCATCAACCTCCTAGGGACAGTTATCCGTTGTTTCCGTGGCTTCTCTCCAGACATGGGAGACTCTTTCCTCACAGATTTCCCGCTGGTAAGTCATGGAAAGTCGAGGGGTTTCTTCGCGCTTTGACATTTCGGTGACAGGCTTTTTTTATGCGGTGGTAGAAAATTTGGTCGGAAATTTAAAAAAAATTGTGGCATTTTTAACAGCCACTCTTTCACATGGAATTTTTGGGTATTTTGGTATTGAAAAATTAGTTGAAGTCTGGGGAATTCAATGGAATTGCGAGAATTTATCTGAATTTTCTATCCACCGAGCATTTAGTTGGATCAATTTCCACAATGAATTGAAATTGAAAATTCTAAATGTTCTAGATTCTAAATGTTCTAGAACCTGAATGAAAGATTGAATTGAATTCAAATTCACAGTATTGAGAATTCAAGGGCAACTATTGCTTAATTTCCAAAAGAATTCTATGAGTGTATGCAAGTCATTACAGAAATTTCAAAAAAATGGTGACATTTTTAACAGCCACTCTTTTACATGGAATTTTTGGGTATTTTGGTATTGAAAAATTAGTTGAAGTCTGGGGAATTCAATGGAATTGCGACAATTTATCCGAATTTCCTATCCACCGAGCATTTAGTTGGATCTGATGTTCAATTTCCACAATGAATTGAAATTGAAAATTCTAAATGTTCTAGATTCTAAATGCTCTTCTTAGAACCTGAATGAAAGATTGAATTGAATTCAAATTCACAGTATTGAGAATTCAAGGGCAATTACTGCTTAATTTCCAAAAAAATTCTATGAGTGTATGCAAGTCATTACTGAGGTTGAAGGTTCAATGGGGGGAAGTTGAATTCTGCTTAGGGTTGAATCGATTATGAAATTTCTTGTTCTTCTTGGGAATGGGATGAAATTAGGATTTTTGCGAGGGAAATTATTGAGATTTCAAAATGAGAGTTTGCTCTTTCAGAGTTGTTCTGAGGTTTGAATGTCACGTTCAAATGAATTTTCTGGATTTCCGGTCATTTCGACTGTTATGTGGACCTGGAAAGTGGAGTTCCATGGAATATTAAAAAATTAGATATTTTTTAAATATCGAAATAATTTTTCATAAACATTTCCCAACTTACTTGTATATTCAGCATCAAATTACGCTGAAATCTGAACTAATTGTAAATTCAAAAATTACGAATTATAAAATCCCAGCTTTACTGAACATTCAATGAAATTTCAAATTTTTGATCACCAGAAAACCGAGAATTTCGGAACTTACTTGAATATTCTGAATAAATTGGAAATTTAGCAATACATTTGCCTGAATATTCTCCATTTCCATTCATTTTCACGGAATAATGAACTGAACCCCCATCTTCTTTGATTCCCCCATCAACTTGTGAATTTTCAATGACAAAATTTCTTGGAATTCCAATGAAGCTGTCACTTGATAAAATTTTCAAAGGCGCGCAGCCCAAATTTCTGCCACAAATGTTTAATAGTGCCTAAAACACAACAGAAATGTTTATCGCTCGCCGATTTGTCTAGCCGTTTGAGAGTGACATTAAAACTCGCGAATAATTCTTCATTTTAAAATCCAATATTCTCCCAAAACTCTCGATTTTAAATCGAATTCAAATTCCCAAATTAGACCCTTCGAATAGTTTCATGAGACATCGCATGCCACTTTCCCCGAACAATCCAAAATTCGAATAACCCATCGACCAGAAGATAATTCAAAGTGGTGTAATCTCACTTGTTTGCGTATCATATCACGAAGGATTGAGCGTGACGCAACGTTTCGTAATTGAAGATTTTGTAACCAACGTATTAAGTGCTACATCTGACCCCAGTGACTCTGAATTCATTCTTTATCATATATTTCTCAGTTGTTTAATCATCGTGTACCAACCCGACATCGCGTGCTGATGTACTCTCCCGGAGGCATTAACCCCGTGTTTCCCTCTTCCGCGTTTATTAATCCCTTAGTCTTGATAACAAACTGATTGTAATTGCTTCCTCTTTCAGTAAGCAGTCTATCCCCGCTGGATTGATTATTCCTCAATCCTCCGGTGGATTCTCCGCTTTTTCCAGAACTTCCACTGCAATCAGCCTATTTTACACTGTTGGAAATTTCGTGAAATTTCAGTCAACAAATCATCTGGATTTTCAATTTTGGGAGTTTGAATTCAATTTCAAAGGAAAACGATTATTAAATTTCTCATTCATCCTGAAAATTCAAGAAAATTGGGTTTTTCATGGTAAAAAATTATCGATGGTTCAAGAATAGCTTGAATTTCCGAACTCATGGTGAAGTGTAGCGAAGTGGTAAAACGGTTCAAGTCGACTGATCTCCCAGTTGAGTTTTTGGAGAATATTTCCGAATCTAAGGGAGATAGCGAAATTCTTGTAATAACATTTGTTGTAGCTCTCAATCGACTCTACAAAAAAGGTCATAATGAAAATTTTGCTATCTTCCTTAGATTCGGAGATATTTATTGAAAACTGATCAATCGTCAAAATTGACTTGTACAGTTTTAAAACTTCGCTACTGAATTCAATTTTCAATAGATTGAAAATTCAGAGAAGTTATTGCCTGAATTTTCGAAATTTTCAAGGTTTTCAGTGTCGTATGCACCTGAAAACCGAGAATTACTTGAATATTAAAGAAATTAACTGATCCGTCAGTGAAGAATTCTACAGAAATTTCATGTAACTTTGTCGTTGGTAAAAATTTCAAGAGTAATTTCCTAACAGTGTAATATTCGGTACACTGAGAGAAAAATTGGATAAAAAATGCCTCAAAATCGTGACGAATTTTCTTATGTGTGATATTACGAGTAATAATCGGAGAGCGAAGTGTAATTCAGTGAAAAAATCCTGGTTTTTAGTGGATATCTTACGATTTTTCAAAAGAAAAATCTACACTGTTAGATGTTATAATAAATATATTACAATAAAATTTATATTATACACTCGAATCAAGAATAATATGCTTGAACCAAGCATATTTTTTTTCGTAATTAATTTCGCACTTTTTCTCCTATTTAATTGCATGTAATTTTGTCGTTGTTAAAAATTTTAAGCTTTTTCACTTGAAATTTTAAGAGTAATTTTCTAACAGTATAATATTCGGTACACCGAGAGAAAAATTGGATAAAAAATACTTCAAAATCGTGACAAATTTTCCTATATATGATATTACGAGTAATAATCGGAGAGCGAAGTGTAATTCAGTGAAAAAATCCTGGTTTTTAGTGGATATCTTACGATTTTTCAAAAAAAAATTTACACTGTTAGATGTTATAATAAATATATTACAATAAAATTTATATTATACACTCGAATCAAGAATAATATGCTTGAATCAAGCATATTTTTTTTTCGTGATTAATTTCACACTTTTTCTCCTACTTAAGGCGACAAAGCACTGGAAATTGTGGTTGCTCCACGATTACTTGACTTGTTCGTTAATTTTTCTCCAACTTGTTTCTCTGTGTAATCAACTGCCACTATCCCTGTATTTATTTTCTTTCATATCGGTGGAGGCGCTGATAAGCTTGCAATACTTATTTCTTTCCTCGACTATATCACTGTGTATGCACTGCGTATGTACATTGTCAACTAAATAACCGTAAACGATGCACTAATTATCTAATTTGATTGTTCAACACTCACGCGCATCGCGATAACGGAAAGACAACGAATGTCTTGGGGAGGGAAGAATAATTGTGGCTATTAGTTAATGACCTTGTGTATGATAGTCGTGTTGTCACTCGATAAGTTGAGGACTTGTGTTAGGTGACTATTGTTTTGTGCTCGAGTGCGCGGGACAAATGTTGTAAAGCCTCGGGGAAATGGAGGATCGGCCGTTATTATGCGCGATCAATGCAAGAAAGCGATTCTAAATTTACTATGGAGACGTTTTTCTCCCTGAAAATTCACGTTCACGTCTGTTCGATGACGCGATGATGAATGGGCTTCCACAATTTCATTCATACATGATTTTTACAATGAATAATTTAAATGAAATTTCCATACATGTTGATCTAGCGGAAATTCAATTGAATGGGATGCCCAACTTTCACGATGAGTTTGAGAATTCACACTGTTGTTGAAGTGTTAATTATCATCCGACACGAAGTACTTAATGTTATTCAATTGTTAGAATGAATAAGAAATTTTATGAACGATTTAATCTTCAACTGAATTCAAATTCATAATATTGAAAATTGAAATGCAGCTTTAACTCAAATTTTGAAGAATTTCTGACATTGTGGTAAATGTGGGATATTTCTTCATGAATTATGAATGTTACAATTAAATTAATTTTACAATTCATGAGTTTGCCGGAATTTTAAACGATTTTCTATGCCATATAAACTATTTTGAGGAAAAACCCAAAAAATATATTTTTTAGAATGAATAATTTACATGAAATTTCCATACAGTTTGATCTAGTGGAAATTCAATTGAATGGGATGCCCAACTTTCACGATGAGTTTGAGAATTCACACTGTTGTTGAAGTGTTAATTATCATCCTACATGAAGTACTTAATGTTATTGAATTTTTAGAATGAACAAGAAATTTTATGAACGAAATGAATGCAGCTTTAACTCTAATTTTGAAGAATTTCTGACATCGCGATAAATGTGGGATATTTTCTCATGATTAATTCATGAATTATGAATGTCACAATTAAATTAATTTCACAACTCATGAGTTTTCTGGAATTTTAACCGATTTCCACTATTTAATCATAAAATGTAAATCACGGAAAACTATAACAACGAATGCAGTCGAATTAAAATCTTTTGATGAATGATTTAGAGTGTTAAATCCCTTAAAACGTGATGTGCACCTTTCACAATGAGTTTTATCATTCAAGCTGTTGTTGAAATATTAACTATCACTCAACATAAAAACCTCAATGTCATTAAACACCCGAATTTAACTTAATATTAAATTCAATTTAAATTCACAAAATTGAAAATGGAAATGCCGCATTAACCCCAATTACAAAAAATTTCTGACATTACAAATTCATGAATAGATATTAATTAAAAAAGGAGATATTTCCTCATAATTAATTGACGAAGTATGAATTATCTGGAGATAAAAAATCGTATGGAATTGATTCAGAAGCAGGAAAAAATGAATGGTGCAGTGAAGAAATCAGAGATCGATAAATCCCATCAGTATCAATGAGACATCATCATCAATAACAAAGCGTGTTAATCTCCATTGTCCCAGTGTGTCTTGTCGTTTACCCCTGGGCACGCACCGCATGACGTCCACTCGAGCCCAACTCTCCATCACATTACGTTTTTTCTCCTCTTTTCATTTTCACGTGGAGCTCACCCATTGTCAGTGCTGTTTCACGCACAATTTTTTTCCTTTACAGCCCCCAGGTCGCCTCATTGTCCCCCCCATGATCTCTTCACGGCACTTGGGCTTAAAAAATCCTCCTTTTCCCCAGTTTTTTTAAACCACTGACTTTCTGACAGGGTACGAGCATTTTTTGCTTTTTATTTCGTTATAGTTGTTTCATATTGTCCAATCAGGATGTCTTCATGCCGCTCGGGGTGTCACGTTTCATTTTATTTCAGTCTTTAATGAATTCCTTTGAGCGAGAATCCAGGATTTCAACGCGATTCCATGCACAACGCGCGCTGCAATAATTTTTGCATTATTTGGAAATTAATTTTGTGAGAGAAATTGAATGACAAGTGGAGACATTTTTTTTACAAAATTTTCTTCGTAGAAATATGTAGTGGGAATTGTTTGGACAAGTAATGAATGCTGCGTTCTTCAGAGTTGTTTATACAATGTCTAATTTATTTATTTATTTATGTATAATTTTCCAAAATTGTCTTTTCTTCAATTTAAAAAAATTAATATTCCCCTAAATCTATACTTAGTAAATTTTCTTAGAATAAAAAAAATCTTCTGACGGCTCAAAATGGCGGAAGGAATATTTAGTCCATCAAAATTTGAATAATCAAATGCAAAATTTAAGCTTTTAACAATTAATCTGAACTTTTTCATTAAAAATCCTCAGAATGATCTCAACCCTTCAAATTTCCGGGTTTTCACAGAAAATATTCCACAAATGAATCACTGTTTTTCATGAAGCACGAAAGATTCATGCAAAATGCTCCCAAAAAATCCGGAATAAAAAATAATTCAACGAATGAAATTCCAAATTTTCCCAGAAAACCACAGAGGCCTCTGAATATTCCGATTCCCTTCTCATTGCCCCTCAAAAATGACGGAATCATCCCCAAAAAAATCACAAAACAGTCCATTCTCACTGAACAAAATCCAAAACGACACTAAAATCCCCGAAGCCCCAAAAAATTCAAACATCTTTAAATTTTCGCCAATATTCACCGACAAATTACCCCCCGGTATTCCTCTCCGTTCAGGCCTCCCCAAAATGAAGCCATCACATCCCCCCACCCTTCTCCCCCCCCCATAGTTAAATTTTCACAATCGATCATCGTGCCTCGCGAAAGTATTCTCGATTTTTCCCGTAGCGAAACCCGCCGAGAATCGCGGCCGCATTACGCTACCAGTTCGCGTCATAATAACACTAATTACCCTTCCCCCCTGGACCGACCCCGTTGGGGGGGGGGGATAAACTAATGGCAGAAATATTTCTCAAAATGCATTGGGAACAGTCAACTCCGAAACGATTAATTAAAACCGCATTAGGGGCGCGACCGGCGAGAAGTTTTGAAAGAAGGAATTCCCAACATTTGCCGATTCGTTTTTTAATTTCCCCGGCTCGCCAACGAGAGATAATTTGATACATTCACCATTCAGTATTATTTTCGTGTAATTTCGCGTCGCCTCCAGGGTAACCAGTCCGGTCAGCTGCTCGGAGCGCCCTCTTTCGGACGTCCTCCCGTAATTGTATTGGGCGTTGGAGCAAAAACGAAGAAGAAAGTTTAACCCCGTTCATTTTTTATCCTCATCTCCCCCCCCCCCCCCCGCCCTCTCCTGTTCCCTTTTTTTCCATATTTATCGAGTAATTACCAAGACACACATTGTATTCACGTTTTGTGCAACCTCGTGGGCGCGCGCATTTATCGTCTCCTTTTTTCCGTTATTACCCGGTGCCTAGTATCTTGAACGACTTCCGGCGTTGGTGCACAACCTAGGCCGGTAGTATGTATCGTTATACGATCGACAGGCGCCTTTCGAGGTAGAGAATACTCAATTAGGTATATAGCCTTACAATATAACACGAGTGAGTTTATGCTTATCTTTACTGCGCCCGCCCTTTGTATGTTTAACTCTTAACTAAAAAAAATACGTAATGCCGAGGGAAAACTAAAAACTCCCGGTGAAAATCTTGCTGAAATATTGTATCGGTTATCTTTCGAGTTTATTGCTGTGAATTTCTACAGCTGCATAACGGAATTCAAGAGTCTGGTATGGGTTTGAAGGAGAGGGAATAAACGATCGCTTGGATAGTTCGTAAATTATTCCAATTATCTGGGTGAAAATGGTGGTAATGAATTTAGATGGAGGGGCTTAACATAATTCGGGATATGTTTGGTGACATTCAGTGGAAATAGCAGGCAATTAACGATTGAAATCGTCAAATGTCGAATATTTTTTTTTTTTTTTAATGGTGAATTTGATTTATTGGTTATTGTATTTGTGTGCTGGTGATTGAAATTTCGTGGACGTTTGAGCAGTAATTTTCGTGAGAGTAATTGTCAAGAAGTAAAAGATTGAAATTTGATGAGAAAAGCATCAAATTTTAGATTTGTTTGAAAATTCAAGGAAATTGGAAATTTTTGAACTGTACGAAGCACTGAATTTCCCAACTTCGTTGAATATTCAATGTAAATATTAATTCAGTATCAAATTATGCTGCCTTTTCAATTAATTCACCACAATTTTTTTATTTGCAAATTTTTATGGAATAATTGGACTGGAATTTGCAGTCTCCATTGATTTTTCCACGGAATTTCGAGTTTTCAATGACAAAATTACTTGCAATTTCAGTGAAACTATAATGTGATAGAAATTTCCGAGAAGTGATGCGGAAATTTCAGCCAAAAAATTGTAATTTCATGAGAAAAATCATGAAATTCCAGATTTGATTGAAAATTCAATGAAACTCCTCATTTTTGAGCAACAAGAACCCGAGAATTCCCCAATTTACTTAAATAATCAATGAAAACATGAATATTTCCAATTAATTCTCCACAGCCTCCCTAATTTCCATCAATTCTCACAAAATAATTCAACTGAAAATTGAGTTCCATTGAATCCATAAAATTTTGAATTTTCAACTCCGAAATTCCTCGAAACTTGAGTCAAAAATATTCAACAACATAAAATTCTGTACTCCCCAGGTCCAGACATACCAGGTTTCCTCCTCCAACCATTCAGAAAACCCAAGAGAATAAGAACAGCATTCAGTCCAAGTCAATTATTGAAACTCGAGCATGCATTTGAGAAGAACCATTACGTAGTCGGAGCCGAAAGGAAACAGCTCGCTCAGGCGCTCTCATTAACGGAAACACAGGTGAGAATTTTTTTGTCCATCATGAATTGACGTTAATACATACACTTTTATAACCATAAAGAACGCATGAGACGTGTGCAATTCCCGTACGCGAACGACTGAAATTAACCCGGCGTTATCAATGAAAATACCCAGAGAAATTGCTGTTGCATTGAACAAACCAACATATAATTGCATTACGTAATAACGCACAAAGCGGAATCAACCACTTAACGAACAAAAGAGGCAAATTGAAAGATAATGGCTTGAATAGGTAGCCAAACAGGTGGGACAATGGTGCACTATAACGCGTTTTACGCACGTGAATAACAGCCTTTTATTCCCGATCAATTGAATATCAAAGGCAATTTATCACGATCTGCATGGAAATGCTCTAATTAAATAGGAATATGCTTGAATGACTCACTGAAGTCATCGACACACTTCAACTTGAGGTATGAGAATTCCACGCGAGGAAGTAAACGGGAGATAAAACGATGATACGAATTGCAATGTGAAATAAAAAATCAAGAACTAATGACTTTACACACACTTTAACTTCAGATCTAAGAATTCCTGAGGAGAGGAACTAGACCGAGTTCAGTCCTAATTTATTAAAATACTGCGATAGTTGGAATATTAATCCCTCGATTTCGTCTACAATTTTTTTTATGTGACAATTAATTATTATTCAAATGGTGAGGGAGTCGAGAGTGGAAAACGGTATTTCCGACACAGGAGACAAGGAACTGAAGTTAATTCATGATTTCAAATTGAAAGATAATGGGGAATTAAGTATTTTATTCCCGATCAACTGCATATCGAAGGCGATTTACGCGGTCTGCGTGGAAATGCTCTAATTAAATAGGAATATGCTTGAATGACTCACTGAAGTCATCGACACACTTCAACTTGAGGTATGAGAATTCCACGCGAGGAAGTAAACGGGAGATAAAACGATGATACGAATTGCAATGTGAAATAAAAAATCAAGAACTAATGACTTTAATAGTTTCTGTTCCATTAAAATTCACCGAAGTCAGTGACACACTTCCACTTCAGATCTAAGAATTCCTGAGGGGAGGAACTAGACCGAGTTCAGTCCTAATTTATTAAAATACTGCGATAGTTGGAATATTAATCCCTCGATTTCGTCTGCAATTTTTTTTATGTGACAATTAATTCTTATTTAAATGGTGAGGGAGTCGAGAGTGGAAAACGGTATTTCCGACACAGGAGACAAGGAACTGAAGTTAATTCATGATTTCAATGGGGAATTAAGTATCTTATTCCCGATCAACTGAATATCAAAGGCGATTTACGCGGTCTGAGTGGAAATGCTCTAAAATTCACCGAAATCAGTGACACACTTCAACTTCAGATCTAAGAATTCCTGAGGGGAGGAACTAGACCGAGTTCAGTCGCATTTAATTAAATGACTGCGATAGTTGGAATAGTAATCCCTCATGAAATGTAATTACGGTTAAAAGCATCTAATTTGCAATTTTTTATCCGGTGTGGCAATTAATTATCATTCAAATGATGATGGAGTCAAGAGTGGGAAAAAAATATACCTCGACACATGAGACAAGGAGTTAAAGTTGAAGTAGTGACGCGTGAATCAGGTGATGACACCGATTAGGAAAAGAATTCATGATTTTAAATTGAAAGATAATGTATTTTATTCCCGATCAAAGCCGAAAAGCTCCAATTAAATGGGAATGTGCTTGAATGAATCACTAAAGTCACCGACACACTTCAACTTCAGAGCTAAGAATTCCTCACAAGAGGAACAAGACCAAATTCAGTTCTAATTAATTAAATGACTGCGATAGTTGGAATCGTAATCCCTTGTGAAACGTAATTACGGTTAATATAATCTAATCTGCAATTTTTCTCCGGTGTGGCAATTAATTATCATTCAAATGGTGATGGAGTCGATAGTGGGAAAAAGGATATCTCGCCACAAAAGACAAGAAAAAACTACTAAATAGTTAAAACGATATCAATAATAATCGACATTAACAACAATCAATCAACACAAAAATTCAAGATTTCAAAATGAAAATTAATGATTTTAATTGTTTTTATCTCATGAAAATTCACTGAAGTCATCGACATCCTGCGGCTAAATGAAAAAAATCATTAAGCGGAACTGGATAATGTTCAGATTCAATTAATTAAATTACTGCGATTGTTAGAAACGTAATAATTTTTCTGATGTGGCAATTAATTATCATTCAAATTGGGCTGGGCTCCGAGTCTGAAAAAATATATCTGAGCACAAAAGCCACGAAAAAACGGCAAAACAGTTAAAATAATAAGAAAACAATGTAAATAAGGTGATGCCACGGAAAAAACTGACGATTTCCAATTGAAAATTAATGATTTGAATAGTTTTTATCTCATCAAAACTCACTGCAGTCAACACACTAAATAAAAAAATTCATTGAGAGGAACTAGAAACCTTTAACCAATTATATTTGAATGTATTAGATTTGACCCTGTGATTGGCATTATGCTGTTGGGTCCATACACAATAAATAAAAAAATAAATAAATGAATAAATAGAAAATGTTCAGTCTCAATTAATTAAATGACTGCAGCAGTTAGAGCAGTGACAGCTTTTCCCGATTTGCCAATTAACTATCATCGAAATGACGATGGGCCCCTCGTCTAAAAAAATATATCTCAACACAAAAGTCACGAAAAAACGGCGAAACAGTGAAAATAATAAAAATAGCATGAATAAGGTGATTACACGAATTAGCAATGCGAGAGGGACTGAGGAATATGTACGGTGTATAAATCAAGTAGTTTGAGTGTCGTCGTTTCGACTCGGTTTACGCTCGTTGAATAGTCTCTCTCCGCTTCTTGAAACGATCGTTTTAAGTGTACAAGTGTACACACTTATCCACGTATATAATACACACTCAATTTTCACTACATGTCGCAGGTATAGGGGGCATATTTTGTACGATGCGTAAATCATCCGTTTAAATCGTGCCTTATCGTACTGGCAGGGGTTTAAGGACACACGTATTCCACGCTGTACACACACTAAACAGAACTATTTTCTTACCGGTTTTTCATGTTTGTGTTGTGTGGCGATGCTTACGTGTGCAAAATTACTCGATACTCTGACCTTTAGCCAATTAGTGTAACGAAAATTTCGAAGAAATTACCTTCCACACTCTCTTTATGCCTCAAATTAGCTACGTAATGATGCAACTCGTGGGACTGTACGTTTATGAGTAATATGAGTAATGATTCGTATGACATTTGAATTATATGTGGACGCATGTGGCTGGATGTTAATGCTAATTGAGTGGTTTGATTGAGGGGAAATTGTTTTGATAATTGAGGAGATTAGAGCGGATTATTCATTGGGTTATGGTAATTGCGTTGGAGTGATCGGTCGTCACGGTTTTTCTCGGAGGTATCGCGATTAAAATTCATCATTAGGTGGGACGGGGAATTAGTTGACTTCCTGGATTGCTAAAAATCAATTTCAACGTTTCAGTGGTCACAATTTATGATGAAGCTGGAGATTTAAGGCAGTCTGCGGAGATTTCATCGATAGTTAAGGCACATTCAGGGAAATTGACACGATTTTTTTTTATTTGACGAATTTGGAGTTTCGATGGGGAATTTTATATTTCAATTTATTGTAGTAGTTGAATATTTAATTGAATGGAATTTCCAAGGGATTCAAAATCGGGGAAAATATTCATGTGATTTTCTTTGGAATTTCATTAACATTTTATTCAATTGATGACACTCACGGATTTTTTATTCATTTTAGAACTTTGGGAAAATGATTCTTTAATATTTAACAAAGTTGAGGTTGCGGTAATAAATTTGTCAATTATCTATTCATACGATTGTTGCTTTGAATGTCATGAATATTACCATTATAACTATTATTATTATTAAACATTCCTTATTGATAAATAAATTATTGAAATAGTCTAAACTTTCGGAATCCTCATTTTTTTAGGCATCAAATCGATTTTTGGTAAAATTCTGAATATGAATAAAATTGTTACGATTCCGAACAAATTGTTTTTACGGTAGAAAATTGATTGTTCATAAAAAATGCTCGTAATTTTCAAAAATTGCAATTTTTAAATTATTCGATCAATCTTTCTCCAAAAGTAAACTTTCTAATTGTTTTTTCAGATTTTTAAAATGTTTTCCAACAGCTCAATATCGAGATTCACATTCATACCCTGAAAATTCAAATAATAAACTCATCGTAAGGGCATTTCACTGGAGAAAAAGTAGCCAAAGTACATTAAATAATTTTAATAATGTTAAGCAAATTAAATACCATCATCCAGCACGAGCTACGACAATTAGAGTTTAACGAAGTGTCAGTGTTATTAAAAAAATAAATCATCATCAACATTGATCATTAGTGGTGTCATTGAATTACCTGACGCGTTTGTTAGCAATATCCGCCTCCTTCCTGGCTCGCTAAAACTGGACAAACTCTTGGACCCATTACACTGTCCACGTACGGTAATAGGATGTTTGCATATTATGCAGGTCGCGTAGACTATTCCCTGTGCATAATGAGACGGTGGTTGTCGCGCCACTTTGAATAAAGTATAAATTGAGATTTCACATTATGCATGGTTCGCGTCATAATGCGTCATCCGGAGTGACATTCGCCAGTCGCGCACAATTTTTCGCGCTCTTAATTCCTGAGAGCGGGCGGTTGCGAGTGAATTTTGTTGAGATGGCCTAGGCGACGGAGTTTGAATCGATTAGAGTGGAAGTGGAAAAATAAAAATAAAAGAAAGGGAAACAGGAAAAATCATGGAGTCGCGTGCGTTACTGTCTTGATTTTCTTGTCACGCTTCCGCAGGCGCGTCACCGTCGCTTCTTTGCCTGCATAATATCCTTCGGGCTTCTTCCTTATTCCTCTTGTCTCGGTGCTTTCTTGGCTACACCCAGTGGAGGATTATTCAACTCAAGTGAATTCACATTTTTTTGCATTCAATTTACACGCACATTCGAGATTCAATTAATTTTGAATGAATTAGGCTGACTTATCGCGGCTGTTTAACGCCGATTGAAAAAATTTATTAAGATGAATTAATTTTCTAGGAGATAAAAAGTTAAGTGATGTCGCTACATTTGAGTTCATTAAATTTTTTATTGGGAGATCGATGGGGGGAGAGTTCTATGGGCGAAGCAGCGTGCAACAAATTCATTCCTCGTTATTTTATCTCGATTTGTTGGCCAATTAATTAACATTATCGTAGTCATCAGTGTCTAGAAACTGGCCCCAGACAAGATTATCTCGCGTTTTTTATACTTCTTCAGGACTCAATGAAAATATATAAGTCTTGAGATAATGGACCGGAGATTCACATAACTTCTATTTTAATTGAGACATTCATGACCAGTTCTTTTTGTATTCTACAAATGTTTGGTTCCAATAATAAATTTCATTTTGAAATTCATTGTAAACATTAAACATCTTACGGGAACTTCTGAGGAATTGAAAATTTGGGGCTTAATTCACAGTTAATTTAATTGACATGATGTCATTGACAATGTTTTTTATTTACGTTCAACAGAATTTTTTATAATTGACAAATTTGACATTCCAATATCATAAATTTGTATTATTTACTAGAAATTGAAATGGTGGAAGAACTCTATCTGTAAATCAGTGAATAACAAATTCATTCCTCGTTATTTTATCTCAATTTCACCAATTAATTAAACTTATCGTTGCGAACATTGACGTGACTTCTTATTTTTATTGCACGGAGAGAAATTTTCTAGAAAAATTCTAGTACGAGTACTGGAAAAAATTACAATCCACCGGCTGTGAAAAATTCGGGTGCTGTTGAGTTAAAATTTATTAGTATTTCTGGTAAAATTTCTGGGGATTTGTGTGAAATTTTCACAGAAATACGGGGAAAAATTCACGTTTTCCCCCAATAAAATTTCTAGTGCCGGCACTGGAATTCTTCCTTGACCGTCACTTTGCGCCTCTTTTCCCGTGCTAGCACTAGAATTTTTCTAAAAAATTTCTCTCCGTGTGTCACATTAAAAATTTTTTTTATTCAACAAACTTTGAGTTCCAATAATAAATTAATATTTCATTGAATAGAATTTCCGATGAATTTAAAATTCAACGCAATATTCATGTGGAAATACATCATGCGTCGTCTGATGATCATATGTCATCTGGAAATTGCATTGACATAATGAAAATCATAATATTTTTCATTTGTACTGAATATTAAACTTTAAAAAACTGATTTTTTTAGAATTTACAAATTTGAAGTTCTCAATAACATAAATTTACACTATATATAACAAGTTCAAACGATGGAAGAACTCTGTCTGTAAATCAGTGAATAACAAATTCATGCCTCATTATTTTATCTCAATTTCGCCAATTAATTAAAATTATCGTAGCCATCAGTGTCTAAAAACTTGTCCCAGACACGCTGATGCCGTATTTTTGATACTTCTTCATGACCAAATGAAAATATCCAATTCCCCAGATGATAGATCAAAGATTGTGATCGCATGTACCACGTCTGCGTCAATACATGGTCAATTTCATCCTAAAAAAACACAGCCAGAGGCTGATCGCCAGGACTTAATATGGCCTCGCCCATATTCACGTGTACACAGCTTTGCTGTACGTAATTCTCGAATCCGTCCGTACGCAGGAGATTTCAACTCCCCAGTGTCTCTCTGTATCCGTGCCTTCCCCCCCGGAATTTGCGTGATCGTTATTAAACGCGTACGGGGATCGAAAAATAATATCGCATATCCGTCGCCGGGGGATTAAAAAAGCTTTTGTGTCCGTGGAGCAGCGAAAATCCTCGGGATTAGCCCATTGATCCGACCAATCAAACTTCATTTTATCCTCAACTTTTATTATTTTTTGGGGTGGGATAATATTTAATTGGAGTTTCACAAAATTTTTTATTTATCGGGGGACATTACGGAAAAATCGTAATAATTCATAATTTATTTTTTAAACAGATTCTTAATTCATAATTTTTTTTGTTTCGATTTTTGTTAAAGTTTTAAAAGAAATTTATTTGAGAAATTTTCACATTTACAAATTTAATGTTTCAAAAATAATTTCAGTTTTCTGGTGAATTGAAAATTTAATGCAATTTGGAACTAAATATATCATAAAGCTTTTGTGCAAATTTAATGAAAAATCATTGAAAATTGTCAATTTCAGTTCTGTTATTTCGGAAAAATTCAGCGCAACTAAATATTCATGTTTTGATTGAAAAATCAAATAACTTGTGAAATTCTCATCTTGAAATTTAGAAAGTCATTGAAATTTCTGTAAAATCAGAAATCTAAATTTTTTCCGAACAGTGCATTCAAAAATCGCGATACACCTGTGAAATTCTGCCGTGACCCACCCAAATTTTTCTTCACTTATCACATTTTTACCCCAATTTCCTCCCCATTCGTTGCCTCCCCAAATAAAAAATACCCCTCCACCTCCTCCATTCAATTTTCCCCGTAAAATGCGAGAAACATCATGCAAAATCCCAATCGCCGGACGCCAGATGCGAAATCCACACGATCTATGAGACATCCCGTTTTGGTTATTCCCGTCCTCGACTCCCTGTCCTTATGGGAACGCGCTCAATGTCTGACGTTCACACTCACCATTTACCTGTAAGGTACAACTGTCACTTAAAACCACTTCTGTTGCCACCAGTCAGTGGGCAATGGGCTTTCAATTACCCGATCCGCCGACTCTCCTCCGTATCTCTCATCATCCCGCGACAAAAAGGAAATTCGAAAAATGAGTGGGAAAAAACACTGTTTAGTTTTATTCTCGGTTGCAAAAATTTATGAGACTACATGATGGCAGTTGATCCGCTGGGATTGGTTACAGCTTCACTCTGCGATCCGCCCCGAGGGTTGCGTTACCATGACAACTACCTTCCGAGGGGGATGATTATCACTCAAATGGGGGTAGAACTCTATTAAGTTTCAAGTTGTAAAATATTTTCTCGAGCTTTCCCACTGGACCATTTACCCGCATGGCAGGGTGTACGTAAAAATATACAAAATATATTCAATGCATTTTCACATCGAATTCTATTTATTATTAATTAATACATAAGCGCAATGTAACATTGATCAACATTTTTCCATAGAGTAAGAACCGAGTCGTCTTCAATCGTCAATATCTCTTGAACAAACGATCCGATTTGGATGAGTCACATTTCATTTTGAAGCTTATAAAAATACCTTGACAATGGAGGAAAATCGGGGAATCCCACTCTACCATTCTCGAGATACTGGCGAATAGACTTGTTTCATTTTCCTTCATTCTCTCGTATGTACGTTTTTCCGGAATTTAACAGAGTAGAATTCTTTTTGCGTACACGGAGAGAAATATTCAATGAAAATTACGCATCTCTCCGTAATTCCGGAGCGAAATGTGGTTATAGGAAATTTCGCGGAACTGTCACGGAATTTTTCCAGAGCATTCCGTAATTTTTACTTGAATTTCCTGTGAAAAATTACGATACCGAACTGTGAGTTTCGTAATTTTTACTGAAAATTTCTCTCCGTGTATTTATTCCTTCAAAATAAAATAAATATTCTTATTACAATACATTTCCTTCCATTAATTCTTTTGTAGGTTTTAATTGAATAATTTTCCATTAAAAAATGTAGAAAGAGCTGATAAATTGACGATATTACATCAATAGATGCAATATTCGAATATATGTTCAGGTAATCTTGTCTCCGTTAATCCGACTCCCCGTCAAAACGTCTGCGAGCCCCTGGATTGTGTCCCTGAACGGGTTATCCAAACATTTTGCCTCCCCGAACCATATCCAAGGGCACAATGGCGATTTCACGCGTCGATAGGGCTCGAAAATGGTGCTCCCCTCAATCCACACCCCTTTTTCTGAGAAGAATAACCGTCACCCAGCGGAGTCAATTCGCGCACAATGGAGGATGGGATATGGTTGTATTCTTCAATGTGGTGTATGGCGCGAGTGAATGGTATATTGTAACCGGATACTACGTTTAGGGATGCTTTCAAGGGTGTTGTGAGACCAGGAGCTTTGGTATTGAACATTCTGGGTCCTTTAGATGATTCGAAAATAATTTTTTTTTGAAAAGGGAATTTCACGATTTGATGAATCAGCCGAAATTCAGGGGAATATATTCTTGAATTTTCAGTCAATTGTGCAATTTAACCATTTTTTGCTTTCTGAAATTTCATTTGAACACTGGAAATAGCGATTCAAAAATAATTTTCAAATTCAAGAATTACGGTTTTTAAATCACCGAGGAAAATATCAACAATTTCAAAAATGAGAAAATTTTTACGAGAGAATTATTGATTTTAGGTTTTATGTTATTAATAAGAATCTCGAATTAAGAATGAATCATTTTATTGATTTTCAGATCATTTGAGCAGAAAATCAATGCACGGGGAGAATTATTCAATAAAAATTCCCTATCTTTTCCGTAATTCCGGAGCGAAATGTGGTTGTAGGAAATTTTACGGAACTGTCACACAATTTGTCCAGAGCGTACCGTAATTTTGATCTGAATCTCCTGCGAAAAATTACGATACCGTCACTTAAATTTTCTGAATCGATATCGTAATCGGTGAGCGAATTGTGAGTTCTGTAATTTTTACTGAACATTTATCTCCGTGTGGAATATTTGATTATTCACTGACAAGATTTCCCGAAATTTCAGTGGAACTTGAACACGATAAAAATCTTCGGGATTTGGCCCAAAAAATTCAGACGAAAATTGTGAACCACTGAACAACTCTCTCGGAGAGAAATGTTCAGTAAAAATTACGGAACTCACAGTTCGCTCACCGATGACGGAATCGACTCAGAAAATTGAAGTGACAGTATCGCAATTTTTCACAGGAGATTCAGATAAAAATTATGTAACGCTCTGAAAAAATTCCGTGGCAGTTCCGTAAAATTTCCTACAACCACATATCGCTCCGGAATTATGGAAAAGATACGTAATTTTTACTGAATAATTCTCTCCGTGCAATTGTCAAATTAATGTCTCCTTCCACTCCCCATTAACCAATAGTTTTTCATTTCCAGGTGAAAGTGTGGTTCCAAAATCGCCGAACGAAGCACAAGCGAGTCCAACAAGAGGAGGAAGCTAAAGCACAACAACAGTCGGGCGGTGGCAATAATCCAAATGGCAACGGCAACAAAAACACACACCACGTTAGCAAATGGCAGCAAGACACCAGTGATTATCATCACGAAGAAGATGACGACGATGAGACTGAAATGATTGATCCAAAAGCCGAAGACTGCTCGAGTGGATCCGAGGCGTAGCTGGACGTTGAGAATTTCTGGTAAAAGAATTAATCGTTAATCAGCGAAGGGGATATTGAAGGGATGGCCCCTTGGGAGACCGGAAGGCGAGTCAACCGAGCATCGGAAGTCAGTGTAAATGGACCCCATTGTCTGGTCAGACTGGAAACAAGACGCTAAATGGCCACCGGAAACAACAAACTCCAAGAGTATAATTCTTCTTAGTTTTCTCCAGTTTGTTTGGCTCCTTTTATATCCCCTAAACACGACGTGAAGTTAAGCCATATATTTATACAATGCCTATTCGCGCCATAGAGGAGGCCATACGTGCTGTGTAAATAGGAGACTTGATCATTGACAAATGAGCAACGAGTGCCAAATTGATACAAAAAACTAAATAACATTGAACATCACACAAATGTTACTCAACGAACCCAGTGTAATAAATAATCGTAAGGTGTATGTACGGATTAGATTCGTTGTTCCCAGGATAGTGTGGAAACAGGAGCAGTATTCAATATTAAAATGTCATGGATAGGATGATGAAAGATTTAAATTATTTAGTGAAACTTAGGTGAAAGAATTTAAGATTTAAAGCGTGTATATATTACTGTAAATAGTCAATTGTGATTCTAACGTCGACGGTAAATGAATATGAGAAATATATTGTACGGATGAACGAGAAAGAGGGGGAGGATTATTCGTGTTTCCTTGCGATGTAGCTGAAGTGGAGAGAAAACTTGAAGTGAAACGAGACAAGAAGGAAATAAATTATATCAAGAAAAAATGATGAATCGGAGAAATGATGTTTTGATGTCAATTAATTTATGCCCTTGTTGAGATTGCCTGATGCACCTTGTTTTGGTTCTCCTCGGAGGCAGAGTTTCAGGTTTGCTGGTGGTGTAGAGGAGTGGACGGAGCGGGCGGGTTTGTAGCGGGATGGGAGAACAGCGATCTCTTTGGGTTTTGGAACTGCTAATTATGTAAATTGCCAGTGTTGCAAATTACCCTCCCTGTTTGGGGCTATTCTCCACACAATCGCATATGCGGGATTCAACGGGGAATATGGGTTTTCGGGTATAGTGGTGCATTTACTCTTGAGAAAATTCGCAAAGTTATTCTTCGGATGGTGATTTATATTGTTTTTTGTGTTTTCTTACTGGGAATTCACTTCTTGATTTTCTAATCAGCGAAATTGATGTTCAAGCTTGAAGGGTTGGAGAGTATTTTTTGAATTGCAGAATAATTTAGGAAGGGTAATTCTTTTAATACAATTCATGAGATTATTGGAGAATTGATGTTAACAACATTGAGACTTCTTTATTCTTTCGGGAGATACATTCGCCTGAAATTTCCGGTACATTTCTTGGGGGTTTCGGTGAGGTGACAGTTTCACTCGAATTTTTAAGAATTTTTTCATTGGAAATTCATAATTTGTTGAGAAAATCTATAAAAACTGGAAATTCACATCAATTACTTCATAAAAATCGATAATAAGGAGGAAAATTCAGAAAAATTCAGTGTCGAATGTTCGGTTAATTGAAAATCCTGCGTTATTTGGCGCCGCATATTCATGTTTTCACTGAACATTCAAGTAAGTTGAAATTCTGGCTGAAATTGTCGTTACATTTACTGGAATTTCAACAAAAATTTTCAAGGAAAAAAAATCACAATCCACCGGCTGTAAAAAATTCTAGTGCTGTTAAAGTAAAATTTTGGTATTTCTGGTAAAATTTCAGGGGATTTCTGTGAAATTTTCACAGAAATACGGGGAAAAATTCACGTTGTCCCCAATAAAATTTCTAGTTCCGGCATTGGAATTTTTTCCTGGCCATCACTTTGCACTTTGCACCTCTGTTCCCGTGCAAGCACTAGAATTTTTCTAAAAAATTTCTCTCCGTGTTGTCGCAAAAATCAATGAAAATCAATTCTTCCAGACACCACAAAATATCTCTCATTCCACCCCCTCCCCCCCTCTCCCAAATTTACAACATGTAAACTGCTTCATAACCCCCCCCTCCCCCCCAATTATCTAAAATACGTGATAAAATAGTAGATCTCAACGGCCGAACAAATCGTTTAATCCCACTCGGAGTGGATCGTAGGGTAATGACGGCAATAAACTGTAACAGAGCACACAAGGTCCCTGAGCGGCCAACAAATTGGGCCTGACAGGCGAAATGGCCAGCAGTGGGGGCCCCCGAGGGGTACAAGGTGTGCGTTACTAGGGGGAGACTGAAGCAAGACGAAGAGAAAAGGCAATTCCTCAAGCTGAAAGCGAGAGGCGCAGAGTCTCGTGAAGAAACACAAGGAAGAGGATTCCTGATGAGCAGGCTGAAGAGGGACAGAAGACACCTAAAGTCGTATATACACGTGTATTATACCTGACTTGAAAACTAGCTTTGGGGATATGGCGATGCCCCGGGTTGTAGTGAAGACCCTGGTTCCAGGAATTGCGCGTGTAAAACACCAGTTAAATTCGTGCTTTCTAGTTGGGAATGGAGATGAAAACAATGCTACGGGTACGAAACGGGCCCTAAAATGCCTGACAAATGTTCTTGGTCCTCCACCGGTGATCCTCGTACTCCCCCGCCTCCTCCCCCCCTCTCACTCTCTCTCTCTCTCTTGTTCTCCGTCTGAGGATGTTTGATTTTTTATTTTCGGCAGCTAATCATTCTGACTCTTTCGCCGTTACCCCGGGACATATATTCGACATCATAAAAGTCCCATCAATGTCTCAACTCTGACCAAATACAACGGCCCAATAAAATTGATTGAGTCCAATTAATGATTCATCAGTTTCTTGTGTAATTCTGTTCCTTGTTATTCACTTTTTATGATCGAGTAGTTGTTTTTTATCACCTCCTTGGGATGAATAAATTAGCTGGAATTATCACCTATCGCTAATAAGTTGACTTTTTCTTGTTATTATCTCGAGTTTTTGTTTTGCTGGGGATTCGTTAAAGTGTGGGCTGGTGAATTTGAATAACATGGGAACAACAAGATCGTGGCGTTGGATGTTTGGTTATGGGGATACTAATTTCAGGTTTAACCGGGACAACTTGGACCACCTGAATCGTGTCCTCAATGTAATTTTCGTATTTCTTTGGGTTTAATATGGGGCGCGGGCTGTATACTCGGTGAGGGGGAGTTTTAAAAATTGTTGAGGCGAGGGGGC
>NW_021680419.1:449922-450082 GCF_001412515.2 Diachasma alloeum
GGGGGGGGGGGGGGGGGGGGGGGCTGGCATGCGAGAACGGCAAATTAACACGGTATGTGGTGAGGGGGTCGTAACAATGGGGATTAATGGGAGAAGGTGGAAACCTGGGAAATCGAGGCGAAGGAAAGCGGGATCGGGGAGGTTTAATGGATTTTCAGGG
>NW_021680419.1:450117-516304 GCF_001412515.2 Diachasma alloeum
GGGGGGGGGTAGCGGGAAGAATAAATTCATTTCAAAGTTTTTATTTTTTAGGTTTTATTTTGAATTTTGAATTTTATTGAAATCGTTATTTATTTTATTTTCTAGTTTATTTTATTGTATACAGAGTAATTGAAAATCCGAGAAAATGTCCATTTGAATTCTCCTGATTTCTGTGAATTTTCAGGGAGTAATTGAGGTGAAATTCAGTTTCCGGTAATTTTCTCATGAAATTTTGGATTTTCAATGACGAAATTTTTTATTTTACTGAAATTTTTATTGAATCCAGATTTTTTTTGCAGCAGGAAAGTGGCAGTTCCCAAATTATTTTTGAAAATTAATTTTCAAGAAAAACTTTCAATAAAAAAATCAAAATTTACAATAAAAAAATTTTAATAAAAAATGAATACTCAGGACTAAATTATGCTGAATTCGGATATATTTACCTGAATTTCCTGGATTTCTATAAATTTTCATGGAAGAAATAAACCGAAAGCCCCAGTTGTAATGCTAAAATTTTCGGAAATTTCAGTGGAAATATGATGCGAGGTAAATTTCGAACTCGTGTTACCGGAAATTTCAGCGGCGAATTATCACGAGTAAGATAAGGATAAAAATTTGTGGGAGAAATGTGAGGGGTGAGGCGGATGAACGAGGTCGAGATAGGTAAAAAGTAAAGGAATATGGAGGTGTATAATCAGACTGATGAATAGTCCTTGCTTCGTAATTATGGTGAAGCCTGCCACACGGGCATGTGTACTTGAGTATCAACTGGTGAGTTTATTTTGACCTGTGTTCTTCTCATTCGATTTCCGCAGAAAAATTGCTGGTTAATGGTTATTGATTATTGATGTTTATCCGGTGAGAGAGGGGGTAGATCGACACGATGGCGCCGTAAACTGTTTGTTCGCGAGACGGATTGTACGGAAATTAAGGTCAAATTTCCGGTTTTTTCCTGATTTTTCACTGTTACATCGAGAGAAATTTTTGATAAAAATTATCCTACCCTTCTATAAAAGTGTATCGTGAGCCATCGATTCCTCATTTCTATTCCGAAATTTCATAGACATTAATATATGATGAGCAAGTTTTATTCTACGTTAGAGAAATTTTATCCTGATAAAAATAAAAATTACCCCGCCGGTAGAGTAAAAATTACTGTACATCATATATTAATTTTTACTAAATTTCGGGATAGAAATGAGAAAACGATGACTCATGATACACTTTTATAGAACGGTAGATAATTTTTATCATAAACTTCTCTCCGCGCAGTTGATATGACCAGTAGCGTTGATGAGAGTGACATTGCATTCAATTTCTGGGGAAGCAATCATAGAATTTCGGGTTTCAATGGAAATTCAATGAAATTCCATATTTCATGTTTACGATTTAAATTTAAATAAGTCACGAAATTTTCATAAATTTCGTCATTCAGCGCCATTCAAATTACATGTTACACAGAATTATAATTTTTTTAACCATTCATTGTTTGTAAATAAATAATTGAAGTTGTTTAAACTTTCGGCAACCTGATTTTTTCAGGCACGAAATCGATTTCTGATAGAATTCCCAATATCAACGAATTTATTACGATTCAATTACTTCACAATTTGAAAGATAGTTTCTAAATACAATAAAACATCAAATTAAAAAATTAAAAAATCAATGGAAACTGTAAATTTCAGAAGAATTATTCCACGGAAATCTACGGACATTAGAAAAAATGAGGTAAAAGTTTTGATCAGAGATTCAGATAAATTTTCTAATTCTCATCAGCACTGGAATTTCATTGAAATTCCAGTGAAATCTCAAATTTCATAATTTACCCCCTAAACAGAGTTCACCGTCTCCCTCCCAAAAATTATTCCTCGACTGTCCACGGAATTTCAATTTGTTTTCTAACATTCCTCCCCCGTCCGTGGACCCCTCACGTGCCCCCGAGCCCCGAAAATTCCGGTGAAGCGACTTCACTCCAATGTCTCCGAGTTAATGTTTTCAAGAAGTGGTAGAACGAGTTAGATACATCCACAATTCCCTCATGTTGCGTGATATCCCCGAGAAATGGACAAACGTGACACGCGTGTGCGTGCCCATCCTACGGGATAAACGGTACATATACGCCACCATTAATAACATTATGCGCGTATATAAGACGTCAGTCGTGAGTACGAGGCGGACGCGTTTGGATTATTAAATTGCTTTGCTTGTATACTCATTTAAATTGAGGGATTTTACAGAAGGCATGTGGTATATTAAGAGTGATCCGACGGTCACGCAGGGTACCTATTATGGAATGTTTTATTTTTCCTCCTTCTACACATGAGAAATTAAAATAAAAGTACCCCAGTATCCACTGAATATACCGGCAATTACCAGGGTTATATTAAAAACCCGTTTTTTCCTCCATTTTTGCCGTGGAATTATGAGCTATTTAAATTTAAATCGCTATAAACATGAAATAAAAGTCGGATTGAGTGAGTGAAATGAGGCGAGTTTGTAACTCCTTGGGATCTAGCTGACCTGAACCTCTGGTCATTTGTCATTTGGTGGGAAATTAATAAAGCAGAAAATCTTGAAATTTATAACACTGAATAATTTACGTGAAATTTGTGAGTTGGTGATAACAAATTGGTTAATTTCTGGAATATCCGATGAAATAGCGATTTCCAGGCCGATGTGACATTAAAAACTATTGAAAATTCCAGAAATTCGGAAGCATTTAATGGTTAATTTTGTTCTGTCATGGAAATATCAATGATGAATAGGAAATTTCAAGAATTACTTCATCTTGGATTGAATTCAAGTTCACACAATTTAAAATTAAATTCCAAATATTATTTGAATCTCAAGTTTGTTTGTTTAAATTTTTTATTATTTATCTTTACTCATAAAGATTTATATTGATGAAGGCAATTGATACGTTTATATGCAACGAAGGTAAAAGTGCAATCATTCGTTGAATTTTGAAATTTATTATGGAAATTAAGAATTTTCTTAAAATAAACATGAAATAAATTAGAAATCCGAGGCAATTGCGATCTGAATTCGTATAATTCTTTCACCGTCATGTCAAATAGATTTCAAATTACCATTGAATTGCCGTAAAATAGTCTAATGTTTTTCAGCGAAAAAATTCGCCAAAATGTCACATGCATTGTAATTATTATATTAAAAACCCGTTCTTTTCGTCTCCATTTCGCGTTGGAAATATGAGCTATTTGAATTTAAATGGTCATAAACATAAAATAAAAGTCGAATAGAGTCAATGAAATGAGTGGAGTTGGCTCCTTGAGACCTGTAATAAAACTCGAGAATTTCTACGACTGGAGTTTTTGATCGGGATCTAATGTCGGTCGGCCACGCGAACCCATCATAACCCCTGGTCCTATCCCGCGCCCCTAATGACACGTTTGCCCCTGTTGTAACTGTCTTCCTTGTACGGATGCAACTCAATTTGCATTTGTACGCATGCTAATAACATCTAGCACCGGTGATAAAGAATTATTCGAGTGAATTGAGGATGAATTGATGAAGGAGTGATGATTATAGAGGCCTCGAGGATCAACCGGAGCGGGATAACTTTCCCACTGGGGCTGATAAGTTGTCCGTGACGTGAGGACCATGTACGCATGACTCTTTGTCGCAATGGAGTTGAGGCACCAGGAACATGATTTTTTATTTCTCAACCTTTCTCCTCCACCTTCGCCTTGTTAAGGACCCACCAGGACACGCCTGTTGTACGTTCATTCGTATCTTTCTCGCACTCACATCTGGGACATTATTGTAAACAAAATGGTATCACTATTTCATTGGTAACCCGACACTCGCTGGACCCACACACATTGAATCCAGTTTTTGTTTTCATTGCTTCGATTTCTTTTCAATTTCGCTGAAAATATATTTGTTAAATTTCGACAAGTCATTGGTGGAGAAGCGATAAACCGCCGGTTTTTTAATTTGATGAATTATTTTTTAGAATTTAACAATTAGACAAAGAGGCTTATTAATTTTGGGCTTGTGTCCCAAAATTAATAAGCCTCGGGAGTAAAAAAAATTTATTTTATTTTCTGGGAATTGACTGAGACGAGCTGAAGAGATGGAAAATTCCTAGAAATGTTCAAAATTACGAGGCGTTTGGCAGACCTGGGCGCCGCCATCCGGGCAAGATGGCGGCGCCCTCACCTCGCATTTTTAAACATTTTTTAAAATTATTTATCGTCTTTAAGTCACCCTCAACTTAGTTCTTCCGCTCTTTATAATAAGAACCATTTTTTTAACGCCATCTTCTATTTTTTCTCGTCTTCTTTCGCTGAGAATTCATGGCGCAATTTTTTTCGCTATTTCTATAATTTTTTCGACCGCTGGCGCCTCTTCATTTACTACATTTCTCAAGTTTTCACGCATGAAAAATGTGTCTAAAATGTTATGACATGAACAATAAAAATAAAAAAGGTTTCAATGTCATAAGAAAGTGATGTTACAAAAGACCTGATGTTGCGAAATGTAATTACTCAGTATGAATGATACAAGAAGACATTCATTAAACTAATTGTAATTATTCAAATAATGTCCATTAAAGGAATTGAGAAATGAACAAATGCATCGATCGAATGAATTTCCATGAGATATTTGTGGCAACAATTACGAGTGAGATGATCTCCAGCAACAAGAACATTAAACTATGTATAACCATTTCGCATCAAAGTATATACGAATCTCTGCGAAACCTTCTCTAGCGATGCTGTGCTCCGATGGCGTGGCGTTCCCGGTAGATAATTATCACTAACCATCAGCTATTTGCGAGGAATGGCTGATAATTACCACGTTGTTGGTTACCTCAGCCGAGCGATAACCCGTCTAGGACTCGCTTTTAGACACCACCCAGCGCACCACTCACTACTCCTAGCTTCACTGCTCTCTCATTTTATTTTTTATCTCTCTCGCACTGTGTTTTTCTTTTATTTCTCATTTAACGAGACGTCACGTTGATTTTCCTCCCAGGCACCGCTCGTTCCTCTCCCCTTCGGGGCTTCTTGTCTTTGCCAACAGCCACTATATTACCACACAAAGAAATGGATATGGAAACATTTCAACTAACCATGAATCCATTCTGCAGAATAAATCACCGACTGCAATGTTTCGTATTTCGTTATTGTTTCTGGGAAATGAATCAATTTTAGAGTGACTGAAGTCATCAGCTGAAGTAAGTGAGCGTTGCAATGGGATGCACAGCGGAGAATTCATTATTTAATTAAGAATATTGCTTTTTAGGATAGCTTAATACTTGAACTTTTTAGTATTTTTGGGGAATTCGTGCTTTTTTTTAAAATTACTCCGGAAATTTCAAAAAGAATTTTTTTTATTCAAATCAAGATAGTTTATTTGAGTAAAAATTTCATTGCGAGCTATCCAAATAAACGTGGATATGGAAACATTTCAACTAACCATGAATCCATTCTGCAGGATAAATCACCGACTGCAATGTTTCGTATTTCGTTATTGTTTCTGGGAAATGAATCAATTTTAGAGTGACTGAAGTCATCAGCTGAAGTAAGTGAGCGTTGCAATGGGATGCACATTGGAAAATTAATTATTTAATTAAGAATATTGCTTTTTAGGATAGCTTAATACTTGAACTTTTTAGTATTTTTAGGGAATTCGTGCATTTTTTAAAAATTACTCCTGAAATTGTAGAAAGAATATTTTTTATTCAAATGAAGGAAACTTAAGTTTAAGTAATCGTTTCATTGCGCGCTATTGAAATAAACACGGACAAATGGAAAGTTTTTCTACTAACCATGCATAAATTCTGCAGAATAAATCACGGACTGCAATGTTTCGTATTTCGCTATTGTTTCTGGGAAATGAATCAATTTTAGAGTGACTGAAGTCATCAGCTGAAGTAAGTGAGCGTTGCAATAGGATAAGCACAAGGGAAAATTGATTCTTAAATTGAGAGTATTGCTCTTAAGAATAGCCTATTACTTGAGTATTTTTTTATTTTGACGAAATTCTCCTTAAAATTTCTCCATTAAAAAAAAACTCCTGAAATTAAAAAAAAATGTTGAATTAAATATTTTTCCACCCATTGAAAGTTTAGTTGGATGTAATGTTGATAAATTCTTCATGAAAATCAAAGAAACCTTTATATTTCGTAAACATGCATTTGATTTCCATAAAAATACAAATAAAAATCAAGTTTAAGTTTCATTAAAGATTTACGAGTTATCTAAATAAATTAACATGCCAAACGTCTCAATATCCAATGATACTAACTGTCCAATTTTATGAATCTTCCACGAACCGCCGACTTCCTCAATATTTCCCCACTCCAAAAGTATTCAAATGAAAAAAACAAGCGAAAAAGTAGTTGTCGACGGATTTAAATATCCTTCACTCTAATTAGCGTCCATAAAGCCGCAAATATCGATAATAATCGATAACGCCACACCTCACTGAATGGTTATACAACTCTGAACAAAACCTCAATTACAATTCATCACACCCGAGGAGCCTTGGCTAATTTATTTTATTTTCATTTCACGTAATGAAATCTCCCTCATTTAAATTATTTACCCTGGCGAGCTGGTAATTCCCTGTCAAAGTCATCACGCTGACGCTTATTTAAAACCAACCAATAAATAAACGAGCGGTGTATGTAACTCCAGCGGTTGAACAGTGTGTTAAGGACTGGAATTAGGGTAATAAGCGTGCAATGAAGGCCTGCAGACGCGAAACACGGTTGAAAAGCACTAGGATGGAAGGGAGATAGGATTGGAGTGGTATAGGCATTCTACGAGCCCGAAAAAAAAGCGAGGAACGAAGGGATCGTATACTTATTTTCGCACCAACACAAACCGGATACCGGACTTGGTGCTTCAAGTGCACGGGGAATGCCGGGGTTTTTTTTTCAACCTTATTATTATTTATTTTTATTCGTCTCTGGGGATCTCCGGGTGTACTTCTTCAGGTAGCTTTGCGAATAATTATCGTGAAATGAGAGTTGTTTTTATTATTTTCCGGGGACCCTGCAGTCGACAATGGGACGGCTGCACGGAGAGAAATTTTTAATAAAAATTATCCTACCGTTCTATAAAAGTGTATCATGAGTCATCGTTTCCTCATTTCTATTCCGAAATTCAGGAACAATTAATATATGATGATGAAATTTTATCCTGACGCCTAATTAATTTTACCCTTCTAGTCCGATAATTTTGACGCAGATAAAATTTCTCTAACGTAGAATAAAATTTGATCATCACATATCAATTTTCACTAAATTTCGGGATAGAAATGAGGAAACGATGACTCATGATACACTTTTACAGAACGGTAGGATAATTTTCATCAAAAATTTCTCTCCGTGCACCTTAACCCTAAAAAAAATACATCGAAACCCCGAAATAATCCGTTTGACCCGCGTTGAGTATTTTTAAATGCCTGTTCAAATCGCTTATGATTTTACGAGCAATAACCGCTGCCCACCCCTCATCATTTACCTTTATACATCCCTTCAACTCCCTCACTTCATCTCCTTCCGCCAGTGCAAATTTCTCGAACAACACCAAGGCACCCATTGTTGATTTAACCGTTTTTTCGAGGTCAAAGAAAAATATATACTCGCGTTTAGCAACCCCCTTCCCCTTCCCCTCCCCCACCGCCCCCTCTCCCCGCGAGGATAATACATATATACAACGTTGAAGGATACTCGTTGCATATAGCCCCCAGAGTACGCCGACGGGGAGTTAAGTGTCCGAAGTTACGAGCGCGCAGCGCAGCGCTGGACTCTCTCGCTTCTCCATCAAATGGCTCCGTCTCCCTCTCTCACTCGCCTTTCACAGTCCCTCACTCTCGGTCATTACCTCCTTATTACTAGTTATCTCGTTACTTGTTACTAACTCTCTTGTTTCTTACCTCGCAGCACTTGACAAGCCGCCAATCAACGCCCTCTCTCTCGTTTACACGGCAGAGTCATCTCCTTCAACTTTATATTAATGCAAACACATAGATTTAATTAAGTTTAAGTGATAAAGTCAACATTTCAATCGGTTAAGTTACTTTCGGAGGAGATGATTGGCCATTATCTCGGGTGTACGGTGGTATCGGTGAGGATGGTTCGCAGTGATTGAATAATGGGCCTCTGTGCCTCAAGATTGGGATGATGAGATTGTCACCTGATGGATTGATGTGTTCGTGCATTCAGATTCACGATTTAATGATTATTCCTGGGATTATGGGAAAATTGTCGTTTAGGCGGGATTAGCTATGAATTTTATTAACCGTTGCGGTGGTTGAAAATTTATAGCTTCCATGGTAAATACTTCGTTATCGGAGGACTTCCTCGGTTTTATTATTATGGAGTAATAAATCTTTTTAGCATCTTTTAAACTGAAGTAGTCTAGTTTGAATAGGAGTTGTGGAATTGAAGGATACATGGTGTTTTGATGGGGCTTTTTATTGCGTCTGTTTTATGATTAGATTGCAGTTATTTTAATTTGAATGGGCATCACTGGATAATTTCTTTAATTGGGGACGACTTTGACTGCTGTTTTGTTGGACTTTTTTGTAACAGTTGACTTCATTTGATGGCGTTGGTTGATTGCCGGTGGATAAATAATAATCACTTTAAGTGTGCAAAGAATTTTATTTGTGTTTAAATTTTAATAATGAGTTGTAGCAATGCGGGGTTTTTTGGGGGTTTATTTAAACTATTGACGACCTCATCCGTTGTTTCCATTCTGAAGTGAAATGGTGCGGTTTCAGATTTCACTGAAAATTCGGGAATTCCCGAAATTTCGAGCGGCAGGAAAACGAGAATTTCCCAACTTGCTTGAATTATCAATGAAAAGTTGAAAATTCAGTACCAAAGTGCGCTGAATGCATTGATTGTTCCATAAAATGCTGATTTTTGCATGAAATGCTGAATTTTCAATGAAGAAAAAATGTAATAAAAATTTCCAATAAATTTCCAAGAATTTCATTTGAAATTTTTATAAAAAATGTTGAAATTCTGTTCTTGAGTTTTAATGCTCTCATGTAATCATCCCCACAATTTTCCCTCCACCCCCGCATAAAATGCATTAATCTACCTAATAACACCTTGATATCCAAAAAATAATTGTTTTTTTTTCCAGAATTAAACAATAAGCCCCCAACAATTTTTCCTGTGCTTCCTTCAAAATATGAACAGAGTTCTTTCGACTCTCCTAAAAATTCCAATAATCATATCAAATAGTTCCTAAAATTTTTGAAATTCTCATTAAAACTACTGCCCCCTCATTTTCTCAAAAATTTCTGAAGCCCCACGATACCCAGAATTTTCAGATCGACTCTCCTAAAAATTCCAATATTCCTGTGAAATTTCTATTCAAAATGTCGAGATTTCGTAAAAAATTCCTGAAACGCCACGTCAACCGCAATTCTCACGTAATCACCCCCCCAAATAAAATGCATCAATCCACCGAATAACACCTTAATATCCAAAAAATAATTTATTTTTTGATTTTTTTCCAGAATTAGACAATAAGCCCCCAACAATTTTTCCTGTGCTTCCTTCAAAATATTAACGGAGTTATTTCGACTCCCCTAAAAATTCCAATAATCATATCAAATTGTTCCTAAAATTTTTGAAATTCTCAGAATTTGAAATTTTTCAGAATTCTCAGATCGACTCTCCTAAAAATTCCAATATTCCTGTGAAATTACTATTCAAAATGTCAAAGTTTCGTAAAAAATTCCTGAAACCCCACAACAACCGCAATTCTCACGTAATCACCCCCCATTATTCCCTCCCCCCCAAATAAAATGCGTCAATCCACCGAATAACACCTCAATACCCATAAAATTATTCTCAAATAATCCCCTCTAAATCCTGTGGCTTCACTAACCACGTCTGTCAGTGATAATGTTGATGAATTGGCTCGCTTACAACTCGACCGCGAAACCGGGCGAAAAGGAGGAGCTCACACTGCCGCGATTCCCCCCCTCCCCACCACTTTAAGGCACTCGATGCTTGGTGTGTGTATAACGAGCATAAAGTGCGAGTCTTTCGCTCGCCCATGTGCACATGCGCCTCCTCCGTTCCCCATGTCCCCACGCCATCATTCAATTCCGTCCTCCTCGCTCACGCAGACGCGTCGTCTCGTCCTTCTTCATTCCACCTTTACATCCCATACCAGTGAACCTTTCGTACCCCTCTCCCCTCCACCTTCGCCACCCTGGGTGTACCTATATGTATATCTACCACGCGGTGAGCGATCACTTTTACCTCCACCCACTCCGCCGAGGCCTGACAACATAATCATCGGGTTTAACTCGCACTAAAGTATAGTTAACCGCGCATTGCGGTTACAGTACCTAAAATCAGTGTTTAACGTGTGTATGTGTAACTAAAATGGTTGATATTTGTTTTTCTATTATTACGGGGCTGATAGAAATCCATTTCAGAATTAATTTCAGGGTTTTGTGAATTTTCTCGTGATTGGGATTTTATGGAAATTGCTGGGTATTTGTGGTGGGAAATTTTATGCTGCACAAGGAGAAATGTTGAGTAAAAATAATGTAGAAATTTGCGGCAAATTTTTCTGTACAAAAGGCAATTGAGGAACGATTGCCAATTTCAGGATTAATTTCAGGGTTTTATGAATTTTTTCGTGATTAAGATTTTACGGAAATTGCTGGGTATTTGCGGTGGGAAATTTAATGGTATATGCGGAGAAATGTTGGGTAGACAATGTATGAAAAATCGCGGCAAATTTTAGGGAACAAAAGGCAATGGAGAAACGATTGCATAATAATGAAAAACCCTGAAATTAATTTCAGAATTAATTTCAGGGTTTTGTGAATTTTTTCGGGATTAGGATTTTATGGAAATTGCTGGGTATTTGTGGTGGGAAATTTTATGCTGCACAAGGAGAAATGTTGAGTAAAAATAATGTAGGGAATTGCGGAACATTGTTCTGTACAAAAGGCAATTGAGGAACGATTACCGATTTCAGGATTAATTTCAGGGTTTTATGAATTTTTTCATGATTAAGATTCTACGGAAATTGCTGGGTATTTGTGGCGGGAAATTTAATGCTACACGTGGAGAAATGTTGAGTAAAAATAATGTACAAAATCGCAGCGGATTTTACTGTGCTTTTTTTACCAAATAAAAAAATACATTTGTTCAAAAATTCAAACAAAAAATCCTTTTTGTTTGGTAAAAAATACATCTCTGGATGCGAAAATTTACAGCTTTCATTGATGTTCCCGTAACAATGATGAATTTTCAATGACGGATTCTCTTGAAATTTCAGTGAAACTATAGCGTAATTTCAGTAAAAAAATTTACCATGAAAAAATACATCGACGCAAAGTGATTTTTTCCCATGCACGGCACCTAATATCCCACCCAACGATGAACGGGACTCCGAAGTACTCCATCAGTAGTGATCCTCCAATTATTCTTCTCCACTGAGATTAGCCCCCCAATTTACGACGACATTAAATGGAAGTCTGACTTCCACTTTCCAGTCTTAATTATCTCCCTCCCCCGAAAAAAAATAAATTATCAAAAAGTCGTCCATAAAAACTGAATATTATTCTCTCAGCCTTCTCTTCCCAAAGTTTACACTGATCTCACGTAATAATCATGAGCATTTATAACAGATGCATTTAATGTCGATTAATCATGATCCGTCTTATTTATACTCCTTAATTACATTGTAAAAAAATACAGAAATTCTTAGGATGAATTTAAATAACTCTAATAGGGTAAAGTGTGCGCACGTCAAATGCCCAGGGAACAGGTATATAAAAGATTAAACGGAGGCCTGATGAGTCCAGCCTCGGAAAGAATGAATGCGTTTTTGACTCATTAGTTAAATGGGATAAAATTGCACTCACTCGGTGCGAAGCGCTGTCGGTGCCAACCGTTTCCCCACTTTTCGGTATTTCGTAGTGATGTACGTGCGCCCCCACGCTGTCCCAATAGCGCACTAACACACCGGGGAACCCCCACTCTCTCCACACCGATACGTTTCGTGATCTTCGTATCGCACTGGATAAATAAATGATAAAAAGTCCTTTCCCAAAGTTTACACTGATCACTCGTAATGATCATGAGCATTTATAACAGAATGCATTTAATGCCGATAAATCATGATCCGTCTTATTTATACTCCTTAATTACATTGTAAAAAATACAGAAACCCAACTCAGAGGATGAGTTTAAATAGCTCTAATAGGGTAATGTGTGCGCACGTCAAATGCCCAGGGAACAGGTATATAAAAGGTGAAGCGGAGGCCTGATGAATCCAGCCAGGTGCCCGCTTGTTGAGGTGAAATCACTCGTTCTACAGAGTCCGAGAGGAACGTCTTTACTCGAAAAACGTCTCGTGAAGGGCTAGTTAGCGTAATGGGCCGAGTCACGGCGTCATTAACGGTTCCAAGCGCCAATCGTCATTAATCATAAAGTCCCCACCTCACTCGCCCATTCCAACATTATTCGTTTGACGCGTCTCAGGTATAATACAATAACCAACACCACCGAATGCTCCTCGCCTCCTCTGCACATGAGGCTCTTTTTTCTCCTGACTTTTGTGTGTGGTTTTAGTTATAGAAAGAGCCTATTGAAACATCAAATTGAATGTCATTCACTGGCTTCTGTATAAATAATGCTAATCGGTGAGACATTTTATCCCGAAAATCTCGAGAGTATTGAAAACGTAATTTATCGGAGGTTCGAAAAATTTCGTTGATTGGTGGCAGATTTCTCTTGACATTTTAAAAGAAAATGTTGGGAATGGCTGATGACAACTAATTTATATGAAAATTCAATAGATTGTGGAATGATTTATTATGGAATTGATCGTATTTTACGATAAATCATTTGAATTTTGAATTTCAATTTGACGTGATGATATGGGAAGGGCCGAGAATTATGATAATTTCATTCATTTGAAATTCAATTTGGAAATTTTATATTTGTGGAATAAAATAAACAACTTAAATTCAATTGAATGTTTGACCTAAACCATTAATTCATTAGGAATTTTAGGAAAGTTTAAACATTATAAAAATTGTTTATTATTATTATTATTATTATTGCTACAGAAATGTTATTAAAATTTTTTGTTAGAAAATCCCACGATTTTATGATAATTAAATTTTATTGAAATCTGTAATTCGATGCGTCTACACTTGTTGAACACAAAAAACATCAATATTCTGAGGTCTTCAACATAAATCAGAAATTCATGAATAACTTTATTAAATTTCAAAGCATGAAATACGACATCTCACTGTCAATTGAATCCCAATGAATTTTCCTCAGTGTCTGTCAATTATCTAAATTATTCAGGAATTCTTTCGGAAATTTTCCTGAGAACTCCATCAGTGAAAAATGAAATGACAAGACTGAGAAATATAATCTAACGATTTTATTAATGTTTTCATAATGGGAAATATGGTATTTTGATGATAATTGAATTCTTTTGAAAATCAATTCGAAGGTCCAGATTAATTGAACACAAAAAGCCGCAATTCTTGCGAAACTTCAATATGAAACACGAAACATGAGACATTAAATCACGAATGATTGCATTGAAATTTATAATATAAAAATTGTCATCCCTTATGAATTGAATCTCGGCGAATTTTCACCCTAAAATTTCAAATATCCAATTTTAATGAGGTTTTCGTATTAAAAAATTCATCAATTTTATGACGCTTAAGTTTTGTGAAATTCAATTCGAAGCTCCACAATAATTGACCACAAAACCCTCAATTCTCTCAAATCTTCACGGCAAACCCTGAAACATTAACTCATGAATAATTCCATTAAAATTCCGAAAACAAAAATTGGCACCTCATTATCAATTGAATCCGCACGAATTGTCACCCGAAAATGTCAATTATCCAAGTGACCGCTGCCCACGTTTCACTCAACAAATTTTATTCAACCCTCGAAAAAAAAAAAAAATCACGCAATTTGTCAATGACAATAGTTCAATTTGCATTGAATGAGAAACAGTAGCAGGACAGTCACAATTTCTCAAAGGGTGTGGACCAAGTATTTCGGTCCTTCATACCCCATATCCCAGCGGGTGGCAAATTAAGTTGTGATTATCTGTCGATGTGATTTAGGCCAAGTGGATTCCACTGAATTATTTTCATCTCGGTAATTTTATTTGAACGAGAGTTGAAGGGAGATGGGGCTGCGGTTGAGGGGGGGGAGAGGGGGAGGGGGTGGTTGAGGCACGCCTTGGACTACACAGGTATGGTACAAGAGGCCCACGGGGTATGGATGAAGGAGGCGAGGCTGAGAAACAAATAGCCATTGTCCGTGGCGTGGCTCCGACAGTGGAAGCCCCGAGGGGCATCTATCACCTGCTTATCACGATTATACCACTTGCGTATACCTCCCTTCCTCCTTCGTTTTTATCCTTTTCATTTTGTTTATTTTTTTCATTCATTTTTAAACTCCTCTTCATTCTCGTATGCATTGCTCTCAGAAGTAAGACATCTTGCCCCCTCCATGTGTATACTTTGGGCATCAACACAATTTCTGATGTTATTTTAGAATTCAGTTTCACTTGTGGACTTTTGAACATTTTAATGAGATGAAATGAAAGTTGTTATCTGGAGTTTTTCAATTTGTTGCGAGAATTTTAGATGACAATAATTGTTAGTGTTGTGTTCACTTCAGACTCGTGAAGGAAAGTCATTTCAAGTAATTGAAATCGTTTGAACTCTCGGAAAATGGATTTTTTAGGCAGGAAATCGATTTCTGGTAAAATTCTGAATGTGAATTAATTTGTCATTAAGTAACGACAAAATGCAAAAACGGTATTTTAATGAGATGAAATGAAAGTTGTTATCTGGAGTTGTTCAATTTGTTGCGAGAATTTTAGATGACAATAATTGTTATTGTTGTGTTCACTTCACATTCGTGAAGGAAAGTCATTTCAAGTAATTGAAATCGTTTGAACTCTCGGAAAATGGATTTTTTAGGCAGGAAATCGATTTCTGGTAAAATTCTGAATGTGAATTAATTTGTCATTAAGTAACGACAAAATGCAAAAACGGTATTTTAATGAAATGAAATGAAAGTTGTTATCTGGAGTTTTTCAATTTGTTGCGAGAATTTTAGATGACAATAATTGTTATTGTTGTGTTCACTTCAGACTCGTGAAGGAAAGTCATTTCAAGTAATTAAAATCGTTTGAACTCTCGAAAAATGGATTTTTTAGGCAGGAAATCGATTTCTGGTAAAATTCTGAATGTGAATTAATTTGTCATTAAGTAACGACAAAATGCAAAAACGGTATTTTAATGAAATGAAATGAAAGTTGTTATCTGGAGTTTTTCAATTTGTTACGAGAATTTTAGATGACAATAATTGTTATTGTTGTGTTCACTTCAGACTCGTGAAGGAAAGTCATTTCAAGTAATTGAAATCGTTTGAACTCTCGGAAAATGGATTTTTTAGGCATGAAATCGATTTCTGGTAAAATTCTGAATGTGAATTAATTTGTCATTAAGTAACGCCAAATGCAAAAACGGTATTTTAATGAAATGAAATGAAAGTTGTTATCTGGAGTGTTTCAATTTGTTGCGAGAATTTTAGATGACAATAATTGTTATTGTTGTGTTCACTTCACACTCGTGAAGGAAAGTCATTTCAAGTAATTGAAATCGTTTGAACTCGGAAAATTTATTTTTTAGGCATGAAATCGATTTCTGGTAAAATTCTGAATGTGAATTAATTTGTCATTAAGTAACGCCAAATGCAAAAACGGTATATTTTTTCACGTCAATCCGACAAACAATTTACCAGAAAAATTTAAAAAACGTGAATTTTGGGAAAAGGGTGTAATACATCCTTAACTGAAAGCTCTGTTGTTCGACTACAAAACTAGAAAAACATTTCACTGCAGCAAAAATAGCCAAAGTCCTTGGATATCCTTAAATCGTCTCCATCACACCCTGAAAATTACTAGTCGACGTTCATGAAATTCCAATTTTTCTCCAACAATGCTTTTTGTCCCTGGACTTCAGTACCGGGGAGTACTCCCCGGTGCTGAAGTCCAGAGACTGTTACTGGAAACCAGAAACTTTTTTCCTCCGTAAGTATCATCGAAGCCCTCAAATACTCAACAATCCAGTTTCCCTTGCCTCCATACAAAGTAAGAAATTAATTCCTCAACTCCTCTCTCACGAAAATTGCTCGTTTTACGGCCATCACCTGTGACCAATTTTCTGGTTCTTTAACGAGTGGATAATCGACTGGCACAAGCGGTCCAATGTTTATCGTACGTATAAATACCCGAGATAATCACCGTGTGCCGAGTAAAACGGGGAAAATAACGTGAAAACAGAATGAAAGTTCTCGGGAAGAAACTAAATGAGGGATTGAGTGAAGATATGATCCTGCTCCGAGGCAGCTCAGTGTCCAGATGTCTTCGGTGAGATACGCTTCTAGGAATACCTCAGGAGGAAGAAAGTGAGAGAGACCCACAGACCTAGACTCGTTTCTTTCGTACATTATATTTCCAGCCTTCTTGTTCCATATCCCCGTCCACATCTCCGCGGGGATGACGTATCCCTCGTACAATATATTCCGTATATTTTTTCTAAAATCCAACTGTGGAACGTGTCTGGTGAGCAAATTACCCCCATTTTTTTTCTCTCTTTTTCGGGTATTCGTCAAGAGTGATGGCCAGATCTATCACCTCGAATTTTGGATTCACCTCTGAATGCTAATGAATTTCTCGGGAAACTTAAACCCAAGGGGCAACACGTTACGAACATTATCTCGTATATTTAAAACCCTGACACAATCTTCAATGGCTTATCTAAACAGAATTAATTGATCTCTGGTCATTAAGATGGCGGAAACATGCGAATAATCGTTGAAGTTGGACGTGGAGGGGGAAAAGTTCGATCACAAGTTACTTCTGAATACTTTTAGGCAGGAATAGCCACATTTGTAATATTTTATTACGGTTAATATTGTAGCCCTTCATTAGACAACATCACTCTTGAAATTTTTTGAGTACTCAAGTATCGTCAATTCAAATATTCAAATTTTCAAATATTTTATCAATCAATAATTTGCGGTTGGAAGATTGACGATTACTTGTGTAATCGAAAATCCCCTTTCAAGAAATTTTAATTGTTCACTTAGTCGTAAATTTACAGTCTCATATTAACAAATTTTAAATATATCATTATTCGTAAAAAATCAGATTATTGATATTATCTCATTTGAAAAATTGAATCAACATATTTTAAACTTTCAACAATGTAAGGGTCAAATCCTTGTAATATTACAGAAATTTAATATTGATGGGGATCCCTGCTTTTAGGAAATTCTTAGATTTATTAATGTGAAAATTTTTACTAGAGTCATTGCATTTTTTAGTAGAATTGTGCGCATGAGAAATTTTTCTTCATATCCTTGTAATTTGATGAGCATTGAGGTGTAATTCGGTGGATTGATGCATTTGATGTCAGATATGGAGAGTAAATCCGTTGATATATGTTTATTTTAATAAACATGAGAGACATTATTAATTTATTCTCAAAATTAGTATTTTAGAAATATGTAATTAACATCCAATGTGTTCTTTTGACCCTATAATTGGCCTGTGGGCTGTTCGGTTTGTATACAGCACTAAATAAATAAATAAATAAATAAATTAATGAATAAATAAATCAATAAATAAATAAGAAACGTAATGCCCCTTCCCAAAGGACTACACTCACCCAAAAAATGCAAAAAAATTATCACTCAATTTTGTGCTTAAAATTATCAATCAACTTCTGAAAATCAACTCCTGACAGATATTTCTCTACATACCCCAGGCCCATTGGAACGTGCCCGAGATGAACGTGTCAATCCCACATGCCCCATCCTGACCGACCTCAGGACAGCTAGAAAGGTAGATCGAGTGAAGGAGAGGGCTGAGCCCCCCCTCCCCCCAAAAGCGAGAAAAAGCTTCAAGAGAAAGAGCTGAGATAGCTCTTTCGAGTCATTATTTTTAATAAACACAGTGTCAGAGAAGATAAATGCCTTTCTGGTCGTTCGTTCTCGCCACGCACCGGCGCCCACAATGAATATCTGATTATTTATTTATCCTCAGCACTCGTTGAGATTATCGTTTCTTATTTTTCCCCCCTCTTCCCCAACGTATTCGCCCCATTAAGGTTGGGCACCGTGTGAGCACTGGTTACTCAAGTGTGTGGGATCGCGCGCATTAGATCACAATTATAGGGTGTACACGAGGTATTATGCTAATATCACTATCAAAGGTTTATTTTCCATTATTCATTCATTTTATTCATTAAAAAAAAATCCCTGTCGCCTTATCGACGTGGAAAATGAGAGCCACGGGATTTTACGAATACATATCCGTGTCTACGAACTTTAAACGTCGTCCGATTCTTATTGGCCTGACATTCACTGCGTGGAAATTGGAGAAGAGTCTCTCACTCCATCGTTTCGCTTCATTCCTTCACCTTACAACCCCTTGTGTTCTCTCTTTTTCACACTAACGCGCGAATACGTCCCGTCTGGAATTTATGCGGAACGTTAAAGCGACGCCTCGTATCCACTAGACACCCACGCGCCCTCAGCATCGACGACGAGAGAGCGATAGAATATAACGGTGTGCTGTAGCCCCCCCGCCCCCTTTGGGTTTCAGGCGTGAGGTCTCTTCCTCAGTCAGGACACTACGGCACTTCGATGGCTGTATCGATTATTGGATGTAATGTTCGTTCGTGTTTATAACGAGGCACGAGTTGTCTATCGTTATTCGAAACCTTTGGATATCAATTATCGTGACACTTTTTCATTATTCCAATGAATTTTTAAGGCGGTGAGTGACTGATGGATTTTAGGTGGAAGGTAATTTATTGTTATTAACGCGGCGTGATGGAATGATGCTATCATCGGAGGTGCTTGTTAATCTTAATTGAGGTTGTGCTCTGGAGAGTGAAATGTTGAATTGGAGTTAATATGATTTTTTATGGAATTATTGGGTTCATTTGGTGATTGTAGTTGAGTTAGGCTGATGTAACTAGTCATCGCTGAATGAAATGGCGATGGGGGGGAATATTGTGGAGTGGCGCTAGGGAAATTATCCATTTTATAGTAAAATCGAAACGACAAAATTCACAAAACCAGAAATTTCGGGGCGATTTGGGCAGAAAATTCAATTAATTTTAGCGCACGACGCAGAATACCGTTCTTTCTCTTCGTATACTCCCACTCTACGTGAGCGCGACTCACCTCCCTACCCCCGCCCCTTCAAATTTCGAGAACTCTTCAGTGATGCAGCGCGTGCGCTCCGCAAGTCTAACCATACTCTTTCAAAAGAGTAATGAAAATGAAAAAAACTATGAAAAATAAATCTATCTGTATTGAAATAAATGAATAAATAAATAAGAATAAAATACAAAATAAAATTTAAAAAATCTAATTATAATTAACAAACGGAAATGGAAACAAATACTTGTGCTAATATAACGAATCAAAGAACAAAACAACAGCTTAACAAATTAAATTTACACAATATTATGAATTAAAATATTGTCAATTGAAAAATCACGATGTACAAATTATGCTTGGCCTTGGGAGATTTTCCTTGTGATTATATTTAAAAAATTGACAAACTTCCGACAGTTTCCCCTTAATTTTAGTGCTCAAAAATATCTTAAATTGGCCGAATTTACATAACAAAATTAAATGAAAAATATGTTTTATATATTTTTTTCACATATTCTTGACAAATTTGACAGCTATATGGAATTGGCCTATATTATATATTTTTTTACTAATTGTTTTGATGGGGGGCCCGTTCATTCCTCTCCGTATCCCCCCACTCCGCCTGATCGCCACTCGCCTCCACACCCCCACCCCATCCCCTCTATTCGCTGCCGCAGCCGGCGCTCCGCAACTCTGACCACAGTCTCTCAAGACAGTGATAAAATCCCAATAATGAACGCAGCTAACAACTGCTAATTAACTCCCCCCGCCGCCGCTAGTTAATCTCAATAAAGCCCCAGCATTACATGCATATTCTCATCGTCACCGAGTTTTTATGACATTCCTCTCGATTTTACGACTCCCCGGACCCCCGCCCCCTCCTTCGAACCTCGAGCTCGCGAGGGCAGTCCACAGTGGCAGCGTAATGAATTCGGCTCAACTGACATTCGAATCCGCAATCCGCATTTTCCTTTATTTTTCACCATAATAATCCGCCCCCTCTGCCTCGCACCTTGTTAACGTCGCCCTGAGAGCCCATCGGATGAAAATAATCCGAGTGAGATAGGGAGAATGAAGAAAAGTGGAAGAGAAGTAGACATCTTTCTCGTTAATAAAAGCCAAGATGGCGTACAGCGGGGGGTCCCTGGAGGCACGGCACAGGGGCCCCCCTGCAGCTCTGACGGCTCTATCCTCGCGCAGACACTACACTGTTCTTGTTAAAAAGCCCGATCGTGTGTGTGGACTAACGAAAAGGGAGACGGTGTGATGCTGGTCAAGTGGTACTGGAGAGTGAAACAATGTGTAACCACCGAGTGGCTCCCGTCGAGACAAGTTTCACCCTCTCTGGGACTCGCTTACTACCTCGCACACGTCACTATCGCGCGCTTAAACACACCTCGTGCATCATATATTCCATTGGGCCCCTCTTTGTTTTGGCCTCTTATATGTTTAACGCTCACGCAATCCCATTCCAATTTATCTCACCTCTCATTTTCGGTGCCATTTCAGCCGATTGGCTGCACAATGCGCCATATTTTCGGGGGGAGAGCAATGATTTTCGGCGGCCTTCCGGGTTTGGGAGCTTCAGTTATTGTTAACGAATGGATTTTGGTTGGAGGTTAGGGTCTAGTCGGTCCCACCAAATTTTCATTCGCTAATAGTTAACGAATGTATGTTTGAGGAGCCTTGTTTGACTTGACTTTCGCCATTCAAGTGAACCATTCGTTAACTATTAACGAATATTCATTTGGTCATGTTCAACTGTATCATTCGTTAATAGTTAACGAATCTCGTTTGGAATAAATGAATCATTCTATCAGTGCACTGTTAGAAAATTACTCTGTGATTTCAGATTAAATTTTTTTTTTTTGTCTTTCTTGTTTCTTTCAGGGATTGTTTTTGGTTGATAATACATTTTTGGATTCTCTAATTTCTCACTGGACTCTGGGACGTGATCACTACCGCAGGTAATTTCCTCATCAATAATTTTATCTTTACGTCTGAATTATTCTTTTTCGACACATTTATCGATAATGTAAGTCATTCCACATTTGATTGCACCACAATATAATTTGAAAATTTTGTTAATTTTATATTGGAAATGTTGTAAAATCAGGGTGTCCTTGGGTGACTGTTACCCCGGGAATAGTCATAAAGCTCAATAAATAAATAGATAAATGATAAAACTTGGAATTTTTGACAACACTAAATTTACGAGAAATGTAGATACATTTTGTTACTGAAAAATCAGGTAACTTCTTTGAATATTCAATGAAATTCAAATTTCCCGGTCCATACGACGACGAAAACTATTGAGAATAATGGAAATTCATACAATTATTTTACGGAATTCTCAATTCATTCAAAATTCAATCAAATTTAATATTGAATTTTCAGGATGAATGGAAATTTAACTAAAGCTTCGTTTTGCGCACTCGAAAATTACTTTATGCACGCTAAACCGTTTCGAAAAATTAACTTTTCAGACAAGTATTAAAAAAAACATTTTTCCGCGTAAAAATTGCATTTGATGGACGGAGAGAAATTTTTGTAAAAGTGCATCATGAGTCGTCGTTTCCTCATTTCTATCTCGAAATTTAGTAAAAGTTAATATATGATGATCTAATTTTATTCTGCGTCAGGATAAAATTTCTCTAACGGTAAGATAGTTTTTATCAAAAATTTCTCTCTGTGTGGAGTGCCGTGACACAAAAATCTCCCTTCGACCTCAACGTGCAATAAAAAATGAGTATTCCCCCAATCACTGAAAACCAGCGACATTCAACAACAGAATTTTGAATTCGTTTAAATCGTTTAATATGCTTTGACCACAGAGCACAACCCCAGGGCCCACTGGCAGTATTAAAATGGGCCTTGACGAGTGGGCGGGCATGTGATAATCTGCAGGTGACTGTAATGACAATCGTTCAGCCAAAAATGATGAAAAGTGCACCGCCTCCTCATTTAAACCACAACTTACCAGGCCTCTTTGATTTTTCAGGGGCGCACGTACAAACAGCTTATCCGCAAAGCCACAAGTTTGTAAACGTGTAAGACGGGCCCTACCCGAGGCCCATGTGGTGCCCTCTCCCTCGCATCTAAAAATTATCCAGTTAACTTTGACCGGGTGGGCGTTTACAGTATTAACGAGGGATTTGCCCGAGGTTAAACGATTGAGAAAAGTTTTGAGAGGAAAAAGCATTTTTCCTCCCTCATTCACCATCTTTATACCTATTCTGTATTTTCAAAGTCAGTAGTTGAGGTTTGGGGGGTTAATTTAAAACGTCCACTCGGTTAAAAAGGAATTTTGTAATCCTCATAATCCACTGGTCAAATACATGAAAAATGGTGGGAAAAATATTTTCTCTTTGTGAAATCTTAACCCTCAGATCTGTTTACCATTCATTGAATTCTCTATTGGATTTGTCATGTGATTTATGCTAATTTTTGTATGGAGATTATCTGGAGATTGCCATCTTTAAATCTGAAATATTGCTCCATCATTTTTACGTTTGGAGGAGCTATTTCTCGTGGGGTTGCTGGCTTTTTTTATGAGTTGTATTGCTTGAGTCACTATTCACGTTAGCTGACGGAAATTTTGGTGATTCCGGATGAATTTTAATGCGGAAAATATTGAACTGACAATCAGGAAATTTTTTTTGTCTGCGGGGTAAATCTTTTTTTTTTGCATTTTTTCTTTCGGTTTGGGGTGCAAGAGACCTGGAACAGAATTCCACTCTACGATTGCTGGATTTTTTAAAAAAGATTTTTCTATTACAAATTTACAAATTTTTGAGCACTCGAAAAACGAGAATTTTCAAATTGGCTTGAATTGTCAAGCAATATATGGATATTCAGTACTAAATTATGCTGAATTTGTCTGATCTCTACTGATTTTCGTAGAATAAATGCACTGAAATTCACAATTTCTACAGATTTTTCCATAGAATTTCCAATTTCCAATGACGAAATTCCTTGAAATTTTATGAACAAAAATGATGAAAAATTATGAAGTTTCAAAACATGAATATTTAGTATCAAACTACGTAGACTTTACAGTTAATTGACGATTCAAGGATATATTCACCTCAATTTTCCTGTTTGCGCTGAAATTTACAACTTCCAGTGATTGTTCCGTAAAATTTTCAATTTCAAATGATAAAATTCCACAAAATTTCATGGAGAAAATTATGAAAAAACAAGAAGTTTCAGATTCTACTGAAAAGTCAACGAAATTACAAATTTTTTAGAAACAGGAAAATGAGAAGTCCTTAATTTCCTGCGAATGCTGGAAAAAATCACAATCGATCGTTTATGAGAAATTGTAGAATTTTTGGGGATTTACCCAATGAAGAACTTCTCTCGGCGCAGTTTTCGCGCAATAATTTCCCTACAATTTAAAATTTCCATTCGTTTTCCACAAAATTTTCAATCTCAAATAAACTCCTCAAAACATCAGTCAAAAATTCCGCCAAAGCATCATTCATAACTTCTACCTCCGAAAATACCCCATTATCCCCATTATGCAGTAACTCGAACAATGCTTGGAGTTAGGATATGATATTAATGTCCCCCGGGGTACGGTTAACAGCCATATCCATCAGTCCTCCCCGCACATCCCATCGACTTGACCAAGTTAAATGATACCCCTATTCATATTCAAGTCCCAGAGCCTCTCAACTCACCTCATCACCGCCACATCGCCCCTCTCGCTCCCAAGTATATTAATTAAAAACCGTATTCACATTGATGCTCCAACGACGATCAGCGGCGAATGGAGATAAACTGCCTAGCTGTGTTTTTTTCATTCTTTACCTCAGATCCTTCGTGACAGAGTGGTTTATTTTTTTCGGGGGGAGGGGAGTTTGTGTATGAGCACCGTTAAACCCGGGAGGGAAATGCCCGCCGCCAGGGCATCCATGAATCACACCCTCGTTAACTTACACAGTCTCTTTGAATATATATTCCCACTTTGGGTTATGCTCATGTGTGGGGATCTTCTCTCCTCGAGGAACGCGAATATAACCTCTCGCCAATTGTGGTGAATTCAATACAGACATTGCGCATATATATTGTTTAAAATTAACCACTTTTTCATCACTTGTGCAACCCACCAAGCCGTTGATTAATAGCATCATTTATAAAGTAATATATCTAGGGGATAATTGAAGCCGAGGGAAATTGAGGATTCTCTTATATTTTTAATTGCGAAATGAGAAGGAAATAACAAAATTGGAATTAAGAAATGTCTGTTAAGGATATTTTAATTTTTTTTAGAATGACAAAGTGAGAGATGATTAGAGGAAAAAATTGAATTTAATGGGAAAATTAATGAGAACTGTAATAGCAATCACGAAAATTCTGATATGTTGGGGAATTTACCTTGAATTCCGTAGAATTTTCAGTGAAATTTTCAATTTTATACTTTCGCTAATTATGTGAACTTGTGCAACTTACTAAGCCGTTGATTAATAGCATCATTTATAAAGTAATATATCTAGGGGATAATCGAAGCCGAGGGAAATTGAGGATTCTCTTATATTTTTAATTGCGAAATGAGAAGGAAATAACAAAATTGGAATTAAGAAATGTCTGTTAAGGATATTTTAATTTTTTTTAGAATGACAAAGTGAGAGATGATTAGAGGAAAAAATTGAATTTAATGGGAAAATTAATGAGAACTGTAATAGCAATCACGAAAATTCTGATATGTTGGGGAATTTACCTTGAATTCCGTAGAATTTTCAGTGAAATCTTCAATTTTATACTCTCGCTAATTATGTGAATTCAATAAACTTGTGCAACTTACTAAGCCGTTGATTATTAGCATCATTTATAAAGTAATATATCTAGGGGATAATCGAAGCCGAGGGAAATTGAGGATTCTCTTATATTTTTAATTGCGAAATGAGAAGGAAATAACAAAATTGGAATTAAGAAATGTCTGTTAAGGATATTTTAATTTTTTTTAGAATGACAAAGTGAGAGATGATTAGAGGAAAAAATTGAATTTAATGGGAAAATTAATGAGAACTGTAATAGCAATCACGAAAATTCTGATATGTTGGGGAATTTACCTTGAATTCCGTAGAATTTTCAGTGAAATCTTCAATTTTATACTCTCGCTAATTATGTGAATTCAATAAACTTGTGCAACTTACTAAGCCGTTGATTATTAGCATCATTTATAAAGTAATATATCTAGGGGATAATTGAAGCCGAGGGAAATTGAGGATTCTCTTATATTTTTAATTGCGAAATGAGAAGGAAATAACAAAATTGGAATTAAGAAATGTCTGTTAAGGATATTTTAATTTTTTTTAGAATAACAAAGTGAGAGGTGATTAGAGGAAAAAATTGAATTTAATGAGAAAATCAATGAGAACTGTAATAACAAATATTTGCTGCCTAATTCCCTTGAATTTTTAGGTAACTTCTGTAAAATTCTTGGAATTCCTGGAATTTTTGACGAAATTCCCTGATAATTCAGAGGAATCTCGATTCAAGGAGAAATTTCTCTAAATTTCCTGATTCTTCGTTAGTTTTCCCGGAATAATTCAACTGAAATTTACAGTTGCCACGAATTTTTCTGTGAAATTATGAATTTTTAACGACAAAATTCCTTGAAATTTCAGTGAAAATGTTACTTGTCAGAATTTTCCAAGGCTCTTAAATCAATGAGAATTGTAATAACAAACAGGAAAATTATGATGAATTGGGGGATTCTCGTCGAATTCTGCAGAATTTTCAGTGAAATTTGAAGCTTCACGCTCTCGCCAATTCCCCGGAATTCAATACAGACGTTTCGCATAAATATTGTCCAAAATTAACCACTTTTTCATCACTTGTGCAACCCACCGAGCCGCTGATTAATGGCATCATTCATAAACTAATACATCTAGGGGATAATTAAAGCCGAGGAAGGTTGAGTGTTCTCTCATTTTAAAATGGCAAAATGAGTGAAGAAGAAAAATGGCGGTTGCCGAAAACAAAACCCACATACAGACGCCAATGTTGTTTGCCCAAAGCGGGATAATTATTTTCACGAAACAGCTCGACGATTACTCGCGTCTTCATTTACCGAGTGTTGTACGTGTTTCAATTTTTATTCTTATTTACTCGGGTGCTTTTTTTACGGCTGCTTTTTTTGCCGAGTTGAGAGTATGTAACGCAGGATGAAGAAGCGAACCCGCGTCCGCCCCCTTTTGGAGGTCATGTGCAGTGGCCTCGGGGAACTTTCGGCACATACTAATGCGCACTGGGGGGAATTGGCGGGAGTAAGGAGGATATACCTTTCGTGTGGACACATACACGTGGCTGATTTTGCGAAGGGGTAGGGGGCGGGCCACTCACTGATCAGTGTTTTAAATCACCTTAACCCGCAGCATACGCCACCTCTTGTTTTTCTTGAATAAATTCACGTCGGACAGGGCAGCATTCGTTGAGCAATTCGGGCCTAATTTCGGGTAAAATTCGATTTTTGGCTTTTGCTGAGAATTTCTGGATACAGTTTCCAGTGGAGTTGTTGGAAATTTTGGGAAAGCGACAGTTTGAACGAAATTGCAAGGAATTTGTTATTAAAAATTTACCACTTGACGAAATGATCAATGGAAAGAAATTTAATAAAATGCTGATAGCATTTCCTATGAGATTTCTTTTATAGAGGCTGTGAAGGAGTTGTAGGAAGTAATTTACGATACGACAGTATCGTAATTTTTCACAAGAGATTCAGATAAACATTACGGAACACTGGAAAAATTCCGTGACGGTTCCGTAAAATTTCCTACAAGCGCATTTCGCTCCGGAATTACGGAAAATATGCGTAATTTTTATGGCAGTGTCTATTCATACGCTCCACGGTAACTGACGCAATTTTTACTGAATATTTCTCTCCGTGAGCCAGATCTCGCACCGAACGCACGCCGATGAGTTCCTCCTCAAAAACCTAGTTCACCTCGCTGAAAATCCCCATTGTTTTAATCTCAGCCAGCAAATTGAGCTCAAATATAAATTTAAATTTAATTCCCTAACACCGATGTCCGTAGCCTGCCTCAGATACACCCGATAACATTAAAAAAAAACAGTGCAGAGAAAAGAAGACGCGAAAGAAGAGAAAAAGGATTACGACGAGAATTGGAGCCCTTCTTTTGCCTCTTATCAGGGATAAAAATCAGTAGATGTTAGTATAGTAAAACATCGTGGGGTGATGAGTGTTATTACCCCCACCCTCCTCACGAGCGCAGGCCCCCGTACGCTTGGGCCTGTGGTCAGCCATGTTGGTTCCACCTGAGCGCGTCAAACAGCACGTCTAACCTTCACAATTTTAAGTAATTGGTGTCTCCTCTAAATTCGGAAAAAACCACGCTTGAGCCAATAAAAAACGGGGAATGAGCCGAGAATGTATTAAGTTATATGGTCGAGTGTATAATATCGTAATGCGCTTTCAGCGGGTGATGGTAGCTCGCGTCAAGTTTGTTTTACTTCTTCGTCGCTTCCGCCATTATCTCCTCCACCTCGGTAGCACTGTCTCGCTCTTCCTTGCATGACATTTTGAACCATCTCACGTTTTACCGCAGCATCGTGTCTCACCTCACGGCTATTTACCAGCCTTCTTCCTGCATTTCTCTAATACTAAAACCCACACAAGTGCATTAATATCGGGGAATCATTTCTAACACAACCTTTAACATTAATCGGTGAATCTATATTCTTTATATGGCAGAAAATCGTGTTCTCAATGCAGAGGAAAAAAGTTCTGATTTTTAGGGATTCGTCACTCGTTTTCAAATACCCATTCCTTTTTTTAAGAATTTAGCTTCAATTTTTGAAGATTCGCGATTGCTTTTTCCTCGATTCAGTGATATGAAAACCTAAACAAGTGCATTGATGTCAGACTTAGGGTTTTTAGAAGTTGAAATTTTTCCCTAGACACACCTTACTCTATTAAATGTATGGAAGTGGTGACATGAACTCATTATGTCAATTAATTTTCTCGCGACACCAATTAATATTCAGAAAAGAATTTCAGAATTGAATTGAACTGAATTGAATTTGAATTGAATTTCAGAGGTATGTCACTGATCTTTATGAAGATATTTGCAATTTTTGAGGATTCGCGATTGCTTTTTCCTCGATTTCAGTGATATTAAAACCTAAACAAGTGCATTAATGTCAGACTTAGCGTTTTTAGAAGTTGAAATTTTTCCCTAGACACACCTTACTCTATTAAATGTATGGAAGTGGTGACATGAACTCATTATGTCAATTAATTTTCTCGCGACACCAATTAATATTCAAAAAAGAATTTCAGAATTGAACTGAACTGAACTGAACTGAATTGAATTGAATTTGAATTGAATTTCAGAGGCATGTCACTGATCTTTATGAAGATATTTGCAATTTTTGAGGATTCGCAAATTTGAAATTCAACGCGCGTGAAATTCCGAAATTCAGGGGTCTTGTCATCAACTTCTCGCGACATCATCACTCGTTATTAAGGACATGTAACTAATTTTCAGGGAAATGTCACTGATTTTTAGGGACTCATCTCTAAAATTTTGGAATGCATCATTAAATTTGCGTGATATAAATTCCAGATTATTAGGTTTATTCTAGTTATTCTCGTGTGTCACTAAAAATAGTTACATGACATCTCCCTGAAAAAAAAACTTGAAACACTGTGCTCTGTAAATAATAATCCATTCGATTTCTTCAAGTATTTTCTAATAATATTTTCAAATAATAGACCTGATCATTCGGTTTTGTTCGACACTTTTTCACCGCTCATTTTTTATTCTTCAGTAATGATTATCTTATGCGCAGCTCATCGAATGTAGATTCAGCCTCGGGGGCACTAAACAAGTAAACCGTGTGTGGAGAGTCAGCAACTCTGGCACGTTGGCGTTCATTTGTTTATCGGTTCACTTTATTACCTGCAATTTGGCGCTCGCCGCGCGATGGTAATTTCATATATTGGTTTTCTCCCTTCTTCTCTCCACGTTCCTTCAACACTAACCCCCCATACAGCCAGTTATGGATAATAGTCTCGCGTTTGAAAGTATTTATTTTTTATCTGTCGTCCTCGTTGTATTCAAATGATTTTCATCTGTTACCATTTTTTTAAATTTGCGGTGTACTTTGTGCATATCTTATTACGGAGGTTCATGCTTGTCAATGTTAATTACCTAAATACTTTACAATTCATTCGTCAACTTAAGCAAAACTAAATTCCGTGCTTAGAATATTGTCATCATGTGGTTTCAGCTCGAAATAAAAAATTACAATTTAATTTGGTATTTAACATTTGGTGAGACCGAATAGACCTCGTCTCCAACCAAATCCATTCGTTAACAATAAATAATCTTTTCTATCAGAGCCGAAAAAATAGCCCGAACTACTTGGACGTTCTTAACAGACAAATTGAAGCTTTTCCTGCATTTACTCTCCCCATGCCATGCGAGATCGCATCCTCATGCAATAATAAATAAGAAAAATGATAAAATTTTCTCCTTTTCCCTCCGTCCGCAAAACATTGCGCAGCTCTCGTGAAATATTTCCCTGAGTTATGGATCATTTAAGCTATAACTCAACATTAACGTCCACAATATATCGGAATATCGTTCATTAAAGAGGTGTCTCAAACGTACTATGCAATTCGTGGAACGGTTTTATAATTGAATCAACCTTCTGGACGTCATGCTGAGTCAAGAGGTGTGATCGAGCTCGCTCACAGCGTGAAGTTCTTTTCCGAATGATCTCTATCGCAGCTGCACTTGTCTCTCTTGCCTCAAAAGAGACAAGAGAGGAAAAATGAGAGGAAGAAATGAGAGAGGAAAACAGCTTGACAATTCAGGCCTCTCCGGATCTCCCTGATCGCTTCCAATGAATACGTAAATCCAGGGACATTAGGGTAATGGCCAATTGACTCTGAATGCCAGAGAGTCGATGACTATTTTGGCTTTTGGGATGGAGTATTTGTCCCGTTAATTGGGAATATTAACATATGAAATGTTTATTGTGTCGAGTGGTGAGTGTCCACCCGGAATTGCGTATGTGCGCGTCTCTGGGGAGTGCATAATGAATAGGGGGGCCGGTGGGATGTGCGAGCGACAATTTTATCTGATCACGGAGGGGTCTGGACCCCCTGGTGGCGGGGGCTTGCCGCGTCATTTATATATCGCTCGTAAGCTGATTAGGATTGCTCATATTTGTGACGTCTCATTCGAATAACTGACGGTATCGAGACCTCTTCAGGGGTTAAGTGGGTGAATGTGATGTCTCAACTGGTGTTTTATGTAAGCATTAATCGTCGGTCATGCAAACTTGATTTTTTGTGAAATTTTCAATATTTTAGAATTTTTTACGATTTATTAAAATTTATGTTTGAATTAGAAAAGGGATTGTTTATAAGTTATTCATGAAAAAAGATCTTTATTTGTAAGAATGACCTCTACAGGGGTCAAGTGGGGGAATGTGATGTCTCAACTGGGGTTTCGTATAAGCATTAATCATCGGTCATGCAAAAACACTGAATTATTTTTTAGATTATTCGGGATATTCAATTGGATTTGGAGAATGTCAATTGCTTAATTTTGTGGGTTAAAAATAACGGTATATATTTTTTACAAACATTTGGTTGTATGAAGAAAAAATAAAAGTTTTTTTTATTTCCCGAAACTTTAATTTTTGGTGCAAACTTGATTTTTAGTGGAATTTTCAATATTTTAGAATTTTTTACGATTTATTAAAATTTATGTTTGAATTAGAAAAGGGATTGTTTATAAATTATTCATGAAAAAAGATCTTTATTTGTAAGAATGACCTCTACAGGGGTCAAGTGGGGGAATGTGATGTCTCAACTGGGGTTTCGTATAAGCATTAATCATCGGTCATGCAAAAACACTGAATTATTTTTTAGATTATTCGGGATATTCAATTGGATTTGGAGAATGTCAATTGCTTAATTTTGTGGGTTAAAAATAACGGTATATATTTTTTACAAACATTTGGTTGTATGAAGAAAAAATAAAAGTTTTTTTTATTTCCCGAAACTTTAATTTTTGGTGCAAACTTGATTTTTAGTGGAATTTTCAATATTTTAGAATTTTTTACGATTTATTAAAATTTATGTTTGAATTAGAAAAGGGATTGTCTATAAATTATTCATAAAAAAAGCTCTTAATTTGTAAAAATGACATTTATTCAATCATGTTATGGCTTTTTATAACAAAAAAAATAGAAAATAAAAATTGAAGATAAAATTAATTATTTAATTTCAATACAATTAGAATACAATTTTAATGCAAATAGAATTATTAATTTAAAAAATAGTTGATGATAGCGGATGGAGCTGTAGGCCGTTTTCCATCCAAAAATTTAACCATAAATACTGGGAATACAAAACCCGGATCATTTTTCAATTTCCAAAATTCCGAGAATCCCTTCATCCTGCGAGAGAGAATTTTTCACGAGTGTCAGGAGAGGAAGGTTGATTTCTATATAAGAGGCACCAGTATGATTCCGATGCTATCTGAATCGGCTAATATAGTTGTCTTGAATATCTTAAAGATCGGGCGCGCGCATTCCATTCACCTACATCTCCTCCTCTCCTTTTTTCCCCTTTCACGATGGTGTGTGCATCACTGCGGGGTGTCCCGCTCGATCTGGCGAAAGCATCTGCTAATGGCGGGAGTCATGGGAATTTGATTGAAGAAAACTGGGGGCATTTTGAAATTCATTCTACCGTAATGTTTGGGAAAATTGCAATGTTGGCAATTTTTGGCTGAAATTTCGGGTATAGTTCGCACAAATATTCATTACATTATAGTTCCACTGACATTTCAAGGCATTTCGTCACTAAAAATTCGATATTTCGTGGAAAAGCCAATGGAAACTGTTCTATGAAATGCCCAAAAATCAGGAAAATTCAGCTCAATATAAACTTAGTGCGATTTAGATAGTCATTTTCTGATATTCAATAACTGAAATTGTATGAGAATTCCACAACATTCAAGTATGATTAAGAATCCTCATTTTTATGAAGTTTAAAAATTTGAGATATCATTCAATTTTCACTGAAAATTCGATGCAAATAGAAAATTTCAGTTAAATGTTCATGTTAATGTTTCAGTTAATGTTCAGGAAAATGCCTCGAAATAAGGAAAATACAGTTGAATATATTCTCAAATTGCCAATGAGTTGTGAATACGAATAAGTTTGCGAAAAATTTGAAACTTCATTGAGTTTCACTGAAAATTCGATTTTTTATGGAAAATTCAATGGGAACGGAAAATTTCAGTCCAATTCTTCCAGGAAAATTCGTAGAAATCAGGAAAATTCAGTAAAATATATTCTTCAATTTTGAATTAATTCAAAAACTTGAAATTTCTCTAAATTACCGACAAAATCTAAAATTTCGTGACTTTTTCCTCCTAAACAAAATTTAATGTCACTTTTCCGAAAATTATTAGTCAACTGCCAATGAAATTTCAATTTTTCTCCAAGAGTGTGGGTAGGAAGAGATAAGCAAGAGGAGGGGAGGAGTCGGCGAGAACCAACGACCTCAATTAATTCACTCGACTCATTAGAGCCGAACTCACCGCGTAATTAAGAGCCGAGCGTGTATCCCCCACCAGGACCGGCCTTTTCCGCCGGTCAGATGCACACCGAGTTTATCAAGGTGCTTCTGGTAATAGGGTCGTTCAACACCAACGTCGAACGCGGGGCCTCCAGGGACAGACTCGAGCATCCTTTGAGTTTGATCAAATGTAAAAATAAAGGAATCGATGTTTGTTGTGAGTTGACGACGATTTTTTCTGATGAGTATTATTTGTCAGTGTCTTTGGAGAATTGTACTTAATTGATAGCTGTTTAAGATGCGTATCATGTACGCTGCATGATATGCATCGTAAACTTCGAGTTTATTCAGGGAAATCGTGTATTTGAGTTTAGTAAATGGAATTTCCATTCAAATTAATAAAATGAGTTTATTAATTAGTCATAAAAATATTGTTGCGATGGGAAAAATTCTAAATAATTAATTTTATTCTTATTAGTTAATTAATAAGAATTTAGAAAAGTTATTTATTTATTTATTGAATTTATTAATTTTATTATTTTTGTTTTTAAATGCAATGTGAAAAAATCCTGTTGTATAATTCAAATAGTCGTTTTATTACTCGAATTTAAGATCTTCCAATTCTTGTTCATCATTTTATTTTTTATCATTCTCGGTGACGGAATAAAAGGGATTTCCGTGAAATATGAGTTTCACTAAAATCCCATTTTCAAGCTTTTCGAACATTAGAAAAAAATACGACTTCATTAAATTTCAACAAGAAAATTGTTGAGATGAAGGAAACACTTTCAGCCGAACAATTTTATTCAATATGGATACATCATTCCTCCGGATGTAGCATTAGGTATTTCTACGAATGAATATGAAAAATGCAATGACATTAATAACAATTCCAATATTTGAAGTAAAAATATCATTATTTTCCCCCAAAATCCGCCTAAAAATTCCTGCAAGATGCAACATTTAACATTCAAGGCCAACATTCATTCCCGTCGTAACAATTGTTATGAACAGAATGCAAATTTTTCATGACTGTTGAAATTCAACGAAAAAAAAATTCTGGTGTATAATTCAAGTGTTCGTTTTATCATTTTCTCCATCTCGAATTCAACATTTTTCAATTCTTGTTCATGATTTTGTTTTTTATCACTCTCGGCGATGGAATAAAATTCCCCCCAAAAAAGTGTTGACTCTATGTCGGCATGAAACACGTGTCTAAAAGAGGGTGGAGAGATGGGATTTCCGTGAAATGCGAATAATGTTGGGCGCACGCCGAATGAAATCATTCGCAACGATCTGTTTTGCGGGGTCCTCTGCGGCTCTTCGGGGTTTCTTGTTACCCATAGGGAACCCCTCTTTGATCGATCGTTTCGATTTCATAAATTAATTTAACCTCGGAATTCCACTGGCGATGCCAGTCAAACTCGATATCTATTGGGGATAGGTTACACATCAATTAGCATTATTAATTGGGGTGATGACGGGTGATTGGAGGTCATTATCTGCGTGTTTCATAATCTTTTAGAAGCGGTTTCGAGTAGGAGCACGACAAAATTTCATAAAAAACCCAGCGAATTTGATAGAAAATTCCATTGGGATCATATTGATCGTTTAAAAATTCCATTAGAAAATTCCATTAGTTTTTGGCCGAATCATTTTTCAATAGAAAATGTCCAATATAAATTATTTTATATTTTTTTTCTATTGAGACATTTTCTATCGAAATTCCTCGACATGAATTGTTCAGGTTTTTTCTCGTCTCTCTTTCTCTTCTCTTTTTATTGAAAACATCAGACAATAAAAGATTGAAAATTTGTGCCGAAAATGAATAGAATATGAATTTATTCAATGGAATTTTTCATCAATTAAATAAATTTCATCAATTAAACTTTACACGCACTAAATGATCTATTCATTCCAACTAAATCCTCTATTCGCATCAAATCAACGATTTCTTTGGTCAACAAAAGGGTGATTATGTGTCAATGCGTTCATGTAATTTTTCTCCCTGCAATTTCCAACAATTGCCAGCAAGTATTGCATGAGAGTCACTGCAATACGTCGGCGCGTTAACGAGATTCAAATGCCAGGTGACTCGCGTCCCCATAACTGATCCCATTCGTTACCGCTGTTAGACGAAAGTACAATCCCCCCTGCCAATTACCAGTTTGCAGTCTCTATCAAGTGTACGTACAGAAAAATTTCATTGAAAAATGCAGCGAATCCACTAGAGAATTTTTTGAATTTTGCAGCTTATCGGTATGTTTTTTTGCAATTTAAATGATTAATGGAAAATATTCTATTGAGATATTTTAGATAGAAAGTCTTTTGTCTGATTTTTCTTTATGAAAAATAAAGAAAAATTGAGTGGAAAAAACTAGGAAAATTAATAAAAAAATTGAATAAAAAGATCAAATTCTACTAATTTCTATATAATTTCTATAAAATAGTTTTTGTCGCATAAATTCTCTTAAAAAACATGCGATAAGGTACGGAATTTTCCACCAAAAGCAGCCAAAAACTAATAGAATTTTCAATAAAAATTCAATCGACATTTTCCTGCACGGAGAAAAATATTCAATAAAAATTACGTATTTTTCCGTAATTCCGGAGGAAATTTTACGGAGCTGTCACGTAATTTTTACCTAAAGTCACGGAATTTTTCCCGAGCGTTCCGTAATTTTTCCTGAATCTCCTGTGAAAAATTGCGATACCGTCACTTGAATTTTCCAGGTCGATTCCGTAATCGGTGAGCGAACTGTGAGTTCCGTAATTTTTACTGAACATTTCTCTTCGCCTATGAAACATATGCGCACGTGTGTCCTCCCCCCTAAAAATCCAATTATTTGCGTGAAAAATGAAATTTCCCCCGTGCCGAGGAGAAATTACCTCCTCCGCAGTAAAAACCCGTCCCCTCGACAACTTGCAAATACACATTGTATTATGTATTATGTGTAATGTCCATGCCGAGACACGACACGTTATTGTGACTCTGTATGCACGTCATGACTAACACGCACAGCAGATGCAGACGGCGATGTCAACGGTAAACGATTATGACTTATGGCCCCCGATGAATCTCTGATTTTCCGTATCGCTCTCGTGGAAAACAAATTATTTAATTGATGAAATGTTTAATAGAAGCCAACACCTCATTATCATGCAGCCACGTCAATTAATTAATTACCACCAGTGGCTCATTAACATAAGCACGTGTGCGAGGAAAGAGAAATTAAAAACTAATTTTTTTAATGTACTTCATCGAGCCATTCATCATTACACCGTGAACATGTGAATGTATCATTAGAAAGCGCATTCCCACCATTTTTTACAGTCAAACATTTTCAGTCACTGCAGTAGCAGTTTCTGCAGTTGAATTGCGACATTTTTTCAGAATTAAAAATAAAATCCACCGCTTGTCCTACGCTATTTACCATAATTTCCACTGCATTTTTCACTTTACTTGAAAATTGTCGCACATTTGCAAAAAATTCCCGGTTATATTTGCGTCGCTGCGACGAGCTAGAATGGAGAGGTTAGGTGGCAGAGTCCGCGATACGGCTCCTGCTAATAGACTATTAATTACGAGATAATAGGATCGAGATACCGCATGGTCGTTCGACGATTTCGCACGCGAGTCGATTACCCCTTTGCGTGTGTAGGTGGTTCGAACGAGTTCTCCCTCCACGAATCTCCGAGACACTGGTGTGTATATAAAAAAAAGGGGCAGTCAGCCGAGCGTAGCTGTGTTGGTGGTGCTTGTTAATATTGTCAATATTCATTCATTCGAGGAGATCTGTGGCGAATATTTCTGAACATTGAATAAAGGGAATCACTGAAAAGGGCATTCGTGTCACTCGACGTTTAGGGAAAAAAATTATTCGTTCGTTTGTTTATTTATTAATTAGTTAATTTATTCATTCATTTATTTATTTATTTATTCATGCAAGTTTGTGTATACATCATTAGAAAATTAAAAAATGCATGTAACAGGTTCAATTTGATATTGAATCCTTCGAAATTTCAAGTTTCACTGAAAATTCAATGGAATTAGTTGAATTTTCAACCAAAACAAGAATATTCCGTACGAAATCCCGCCAAATTTTTAATTAACCGAAAATTCAAAACCTCAATATTCAATTTTTTTATTTTTTACTAATTTTTGTAGCATAATTGAACTGCAAACTGCAGCATTCATTCATTTTCCCCTCAAAATCTGAACTGTCAGCATCGAAATTCCTTGAAATTCCACCTGAAAAAACCTCCCAAGCCCCTTCCCCCTCCAAAATCAATTACCCCACCCAAAACCCCCCGAAATACCGATGAATTCCCCTCCCCCATCAATGAAAAAGCCCTAAAAAATTCACCGAACAAAACGAAAAAGAAGTATCGACAGTACCTGGAACTTCGTCAATTGATCATCGTGAACGTGAGCCTGCCTCCGAGGAGTTCGTTCGCCCGGTGCTTGTTAATGCGAGGGGGAACCCCAGCAATCATGGGCTACCATAAACAAACGAGGCGCGCGCGAAGTTTGAAATGCGACGCCAAGTGAAATACGTTCAAGGTGTGACCACCGTTGCCAATGGATCTCCAAACGCTTTTTAATAGATTTTTTCCTCCTCTCCCTCTCCATCGCCCCATCGCCAACAGCCATATTTTTACATTTATTGGATACCCCGGGATCTTTGTTAAAGAGACAAAAGCATCCTCAAATAATAATTACGACTCTGTATTCCTCTCGATCAGTCGCCAAATGAATAATCCCTCAAGATTCATATCGTTAATTATATACATTTGAGAGGTGGTTTCAGTCCCAGGTAACAATGGTGCGATTGTCCCGTGCGATAGCCTTTTCCTTCTGACTTCTCGCCGTTCGTGTCCGTTTTATATACCCGTGCATACGTATACACAACTACAATTGCATTTTTCTCCGTCGATTATATGAGTGTGATTCAACGACGTTATGAGAGTCTCTTCCAGCACGAAAATCTAAAACACGTTGGGATTGTAACTGAGGGGCGCTAAACTTGCACAGGTATTGTACAGCATAACGAGAATTATCAGACGCCTTCGCAATCAAATTACAGTGGAACACGAAAGAGGGAAGCATACATTATTTATGTATCAATGCCGCGTGCCTACAAGCATGTTACATTGGCATTTCACGGGAGATATCAATATTGTTCCGTCAATACGCTCATCGAATGGCGAATTACCTACGTTATTTTACTCTGTCGTTTTTTTTCGGAATGACCGGAAATCCTTAAGTGATGGATTCCTCGTGACAGTCACGTTGGAGCGGTTAGGTTATGTTTAACTTTTTAGTAGCGGGACGATTCGTGAGGTGAATTGCTCGAGGGGAAGACCACCGTGACGATTAAAAATATTTTACAGGTAGATAAGGAGTTTTTCTACTAGCTGTTCTAGCGTATTTACAAGGTATAGATTAACATTTCTTTATTTATTTCACTGTTTGCTTTTCGGTTTTTATGGCTTCTCATTCCTTCATCCCGTTTTTTTGCCACATATTTGTTTTTCCGTATTGATCTTCACTTTTCCTCGTCCAGAGATCGGCATTAACCCTTCCCCAAACTCGTAAAACTGAAAATCACTAGGAACAATATCGCTCACGCCTAGTGTTGTGGGGTTTTTTTACTTGCGTGGTTGGCCAGTCCGAGCCGAAGGCGAGGACGCCAACTCCACGCGAGTAAAACCCCATGGCATTCGCCCTGAAAGATACTATTTCCCAATATGCTCTTTCCAGTTTTTTCCAAACAATGTTTCGTCCGTGAGGTGTTCCCGCGCGGCCACACATTCATCTAGTGACCACGCTCAGCGCTGTTTAGTTTCCCAAAGTCAAGCCAGAAATATTTATTTTTGTGATCTAATATCAAAATCAAAAGTTTTGCATTATGTAATTCAATAATTACAGGAAAAATTTATTTTCTCCTCCTGCGGATAATCTGTTGCGCTGTTGAATATCAACTGCAAAAGCAATTGCATCTCAAACAGAATAAAATGTTATTATGAAATCAAATTCTATAAATATAAAATAAATTAGAGAGTCACTAATGGACCGTATGTTTAATCAATATGAAGAAGATATTTAGCATAAGAGTTTTTAAGATACGTATATGTGTAAATACTGACTGTTTATTGAATAAAAACTCAATCATCTATTTTTTTAAATTCATTTGCATAATGAAAAATCTAAAAAGTTCATCAATGCAGCCAAATAAATTATTCATTTGAATTAAATTAACTTTATCTTAAAGCCGAGTACAGCATTTATTTTTAACAAATTATTGATTTATATAAGTCAAGGATTTCCATTGAAGTAAATACATGAATTGTTTAATTCTCGACAAAAATATTGGTAAAATCAACAGAACCATTCGAAACATAAATAATTTCAGCACCAATTTATCCAATTAATTTTCTGGAATTGAAGTTTTACCAACCATTCTGTCAATCTTGAGGTGGCAGACCCCTGACGAAAAAAAAATACTTTTCCAAGTCAAATTCAATGTTTTTCCAAGAGATTTTTAACTCCGGGAAAGTCAAAAAGTGGAAGTGAGTCTATTGTAATGTGGTTTTAACGAGATTAGTTCAGGCTATTCAGGCTGACCATTCAGCTGTGTATATCGGGAGATCATAGGAATCGAAGGGGGGTTGAATAAATATTTTGAGAGAGCACTGATGGTGATTGTCAACTTGTAAAGGGCCAGATGCTCCCACTTATCCTCAACTTTTTCTCTCAATGAAAATTCATGTGAAAATAATTTCCCTCTATTGCGGTCTGCGGTGAATAACTGCGACGTGATTGAAATATCCGCAGTTTGACACATTGGAGTTATATTTGGTCGTTATTGTCTGGTTTAGGGAGCATAATGCGAGTCGAGAAGCTAGGATGTTGCGGATGACTTTTTGAAATTCCAACATCAACACCTGGATTTTTAACGTAAACATGGGGACGATTTAGATAAGGAAGAGAGATGAGGGGTCCGCTTGGTTGTTCGGTTCTCGCCGGGCGATTCGATCCGACAGGTCATGTTGGCGATTTGTTAATCTCGCTGAAAATGATATAGCTGGATTTTGACAGCGAATGGCGAGTTAATGAGGGGGGAATTTCAGTTTTTGGATGTGGGGTGTATCTCTGGTATTATTCCGTTTTTTATTCACAACATTTTTTGGTTTGTTTCCATTTCCGACATTTTATTTTCAATATTTGTGCATTTTTTTAATGTTTTGCACGACTATAATGAGAAAAAAAATCTTGTCTATTGAATTTCGTCCTTGAAAATTCACAATTTGATGTAAGAATCGATGAAAATTCCAGTTCAATTATTGGGTGAAGATGAATGTAAATAATTAATCATACGCTCTTGAAAAAATTTGGCTGAATTTTCCGGGAAAAGACTCTGAATTAGATTTAAGGGAAAAAAGTCAATGGAACTTCAAGTTTCTCTGAAATTTTGAGTTAAGTCTCACTTTTTTAAAATCAATATTAACGGCTAAACTTTCCTTGAATTTTCAGGGGACTCCTTTAAAATCCTTGGAATTTCAGGAATTTCCCTGATTTTTCATTAATTTTTATGGAATAATCGTGTCCTCTTACGGAAATTCCGGTGGAAACTATTTAACACCTAGCGACCGAGGTCAGCTCTGCGGGGAATCTGCCGCGTTACTAGGCCCCGCGTTGCCGAATTCACTCTACACTGCCCGGGCGCGTTTAACGAGCTTCCGGCAACGTCGCGTAACGCGCGGAGCGAAATTCTTGAGAAAAATTCTAGCGTTAGTACTGGAAAAAATTCCAATCCACCGATTTTGAAAAATTCTAATGCCGTTAAAGTAAAATTTCTACAGATTTCTGTGAAAATTTCATATAAGAACAGGAAATAGTCACATTCTACTCAATAAAACTGCCAGTGCCGGCACTAGAATTTCTCTACACAATTTCTCTCCGCGCGGCTAATATCATTTAGCCTGGGCAGAAGTAGTTCATCTGTTGGAAATAATTAGTAGTTCTTTAGAATCCTCGGGAATTGCGTTGTTATCAAAATATAATAATAAAATAATTTTTTGGACACTTCAATTGAAAAAATGAATTTTTTTTATTTTTCCGGTCAATGGAAATTGAAGAAAATCAACGCGCCGCGGTGTTTTTTTCTTGTGGTGGCCAATCTAGGCTTAATATTGATGTTCTGATTGAAAATTCAAGTAGTCTGAGAAAAAAAACATCCCGAGAATCCTGCTAACGTGACGGCAAGCTTCACCGAATTGATGAACCGAGGAATAAAAAAGGATCGTGCAATGACAGTCGATTTTGGATTCCGCACCAGACTTTGCCAAGAGGTATGTAAACAAGAGGAGCCGACCAACGTGATTCCCATGAAAGATTGATCGCCCTCACGTGGATGTGAGCATCGATGCTAAAACGCTTTTTCGTGGAACGATCCAGCTATAAAGCAATGAACCCTCGAGAGTATTCCTTAAATCTCCTCCTCATTCTCTTTTTGTTATATTCCCCCCTCCTCATTCACCCGTTTAATGTCCATTTTCTCGAGACGTTTTTCCACAAAACTCAACGATGCGAGATATTCCCGAAGGTAGGAGCTTGACGCCCAGTCAAACGCCTCTTGGTAACTTCCTAATGGGTTTTTCATTCTTGGATGCATCTCTGAGAATACCAACAAGGGAGGAAGAGTTGGATAGGAGAAAAAAAGGACGAAATCCTGCCTATATATTTTTTTGTTCACTTGACTGCTGGCTTTTGAAAAAAGTCGTATTTGGTAACAGACGACTTTTTACGGCCTCTTGAGCAATTTGAAAAAAGCCCACCGGGGAAGAATCAACCACTTTTTATTGACTGTAAAAATCCTCCCGGAGGAATTTTATACCACTTTTTTTTTCGAAAAAGGAGCCCGATGTTTTTTGTAAATACCAACAGTAATTTGGGATTCCGAGGGATCTGTATTCACCATTTCGTAATATCCTTTGTTTTTTTACGCGTTTATAACCCCTTCAGTCGCTTTGTCATGAGCCTTCAAACAAATCTCTCTTGGATGAATTATTATCAATAAAACAGCTGGTTTTGAGGGCCAGTTCCGGTCAATTAACTACTCGTTTATAAATATTTTCGAGAGTTTATGCCCTTCATCGTTCCACCAGTCGTTAAGTTATTTATGAAATTTCTGAGAAATTCTCTCAACGCGATTTCCATAAATATATTTTTTTTGTTAATAATTGAGTGTCATTATTGGTTGAGACGAGAGTGAATATAGTTTGAGAGATTTTTGCAGAGAAACAATTCTTTTCGTTTGTGTGCATTGAATTAAATTATTATATTTCTTTTGAAAATGTAATCTTCTGAATATGAAGGCTAAATTGAAAACCATAAAATATGGTTTCTATAGGACATTTTCCATTAAAAAACCGACAGGAAAGCTGTGAAATTCTTGAATAGAACTTCAACATTAATTCAAAAGAGTTTTCTCTCGAATTCTCCCAGTTTTTCTCCGAAATTAATTCGCTTCCGTCAGAAATATCTAACAGTGTATAATACAGTCACCTATTACGACCTCCGAACATTTATGGAGCCAATTCCCTTCACAATTCGACAACTCATTAAATTACCAGCGAAATATCTCCGAAAATCGTTAAGAATACACATGTACAACACGTCGCACCCCGAGCAACACCCCGCAGTGTTGCCACATGTTTTCTGATAAAAACTGCAACTCAAAAGCCACCACAAGATAGTCTCTTTTTTGAAGAATTTAAGACGTGAAAAAATGAAGGCAGTAAATCAGATACGACGAAGCCTTTAAGGGTCGTTTTTGGGAATGTTGAACAAACAATTGAGGGCTAATAAAGCGACGGGAGGCCAACGCCGGTCAAGCATGTGCCCATGTGTCTCAGGATTACCGAGTCCTTTTTTTTCCCCCCCATTCTCTAAAGACTTGAATAACGAAATCGTAAAAAAATTCGGACCAACGAATGCGAATCGTAAAACGTGAGTATTCTGTATTTTCACGTAAACTAAACTATTACTTCTCGTGATCCTCAGTTGCCCGAAAACCTCCGCCAGGAGATGCTAAAAAAATAATCCATCGAAAAATCGTTACTTCAGTCATTTTATTAACCAAAATTTTGATTCCTCACGTCGATACTCATATCGATGTGTGTAGTTGTGGTATGAGGGGGAGCCCGCGGGCGTTTTAGGTGTCGGTTAAAACGATATTGAACGGCCGGGCATAAAACGTCAGGTTCATTAAATGCGAGACAAGATTGTCATAATTTATAATTTAATAACGGTGTAAGAGGGCTATTAAAAGGCGGACGGTTTCCGAAATGACGGTATATTTATTGCGACCAGTTTTGCGGAGGCGGCCCAAACACCGAACAAAGATGATGGAATCGAATTCTAAAAGAAACAAATTTCCCAACTAATCTTTTATTCTTTCATGCGGTTTTTTTAAAGCTCTACTTGTGTTTTCTTTCCTCGTGTCTCTCGATATCGCCTGGTGCCCCATTAGTTGGATTATTAAATTTCTCGGTCGTTGGGCAGAGGCGAACACCACCAGTATATGGGTACGAAGGAGAGCCAGCAGGTTTCGCGTTTAGGCAGCCATTAGCTTGAGATTTATGACGAGCCGTAACTCATCGAACTCATTTGTTCCTTCGACTACCCTCTTCTTTTCCCTTCGTGTTTCTCATCGCCTTTCATTCTTTTTACATTTATTTACACTTTTTTACCTCACTCTCGCTCCTTCCTTATTCGGGGGATAAGTTGGGTGAGTGCAAGCCTTTATGCGGAGAAAAGTTTATTCGTATTCACTTGGTGGGCAGTGGATTTTTGGGAATGGCTGTGTTGGGCCTTCCGCATCGAGGAAGTTTGGTTAATCGGTGGGTGGAAGTGGATTGGATGAGAGGTTTTGGTTGCTTGGAGGTGCTGGCCCACCTTCCTACTGTCAGAGTCAATCTCTGCCCGCCTATTTTTGACGGGTCTACACTGATAGAACGGATTAGTTATTGTTAACGAATGGATTTTGGTTGGAGGTTAGGGTCTATTCGGTCTCACCAAATGTTCATTCGTTAATAGTTAACGAATGTATATTTGAGGAGCCTTGTTTGACTTGACTTTCGCCATTCAAGTGAACCATTCGTTAACTATTAACGAATATTCATTTGGTCATATTCAACTCTACCATTCGTTAATAGTTAACGAATCTCGTTTGGAATAAATGAATCATTCTATCAGTGTACACGGCTGCGATGTCCGTGCGATCCTAGATCGTTTTTCAGAAAATACGAGAATTTTAACGAATGCCTGTTGAAGTGACGATGAAGACTTGTATCTTTAAATGCTCAATGGTTATCAGTGAATGTCCTGCAAAGTACAATAATGATGTTAATTTTAGTTTCAGGTATATTTGAGAACCGTGAGATTTGGCGCATTGGGAGGAGGAATGTCATCGCAGTGTAACGATTTTTGTCAGTTGCATTTCATTTTATTTTCGTGTAGATCCAACAGCACAAGGCCAACTGCAGAATCAAATTTATATTGACGGAACATTTAACAATGAATTAGACTGTTATCTTACAAGACAAAATACTCATGGGAACTATTTACATTGATAAAAGTGTACATTACCTAAATCAATTAATTTCCTCATATTTATTATTAGATCAACTACACTAACTAATTTATATTACTGGCTTTCCGAGGACTTTATTGCTATCACTCATTTATTCAGTTTGTTATGTGCGACAATACAATTTGTACAATTTCCTTCCTTACTCGGGTGATAACTTGCATGAATAAAATCCTTCATGCACACAAAATTTTATTCATCTACACTTATGCAGCGAATGTTTTTAGTTCTCGCAAATGGGCCTAAAAAATTCAACGATCGAGATGGAAATGATTATATTTGGGCCTTCCGCATCGGGTGAATTTGGTTAATCACTCGGCAAAAGTGCAGCAAACCCACATGCAGTTGTGATAAGATATTTTCAACATTTAAGACTCAAAGGTGTCGGGGAAAATGGCCGTAGACGTGCGCACGGGCAGGTGCATTCGCACGTTTCGGCCTCTTCGATCATAAACCGAAGACAGAATTTTTTTATGACGAATAATATTCAGATAGACACTCTCCCAACGACTGTAAAATATATATCACCCTCCAGGAGACGCTAATTGGTTGAATTAACTTAATTGAATTTTCGATATTATTATTGAGAGTTGAATTTCAACTGACGAAATGCGCGATGCGGGTTAGACTCGCGTGTTTGACGAATGCACGAATGTAGTCGGGCTCGCCGTGGGCGCCAAACAAGAGTGCGAATGGGTCGCAACCGGAGGCCATTACACACAGTATATTTTTGAGGATGGCAAATAAAAAGGATGTTACGTATGAATAAGGCAAATATAAATAAGGATTAAAATAAAATAACGAACATCACTGCGTGCATATTGGGCATAAATTATCACAATAATTGACGTGGTCGAGGTCCACTCATCGAACATTCGTTGGACATTGCACCGGAAAAATAGAAGAAGAGATTGGTAATATCTGATTTGATTCAATTTTTCCTGATTTATTAATTTTTCATTCTTTACAAATTACTGTAAACTTCAAATAACAAATTGTGAGATTTTTAATAATCAGTAATTTACATGAAGTCTCTATTTATGATTTTATTGACGAATCAACTGATTAAGAATTATTGACAATTTAAAAAATTCAGGAGAATATTTTTTATGAATATTTAATCGATTGAAAATTCTATTGAAATTAATATTACTTTCTCAATTTTGTTAAATTTTTATGAATGATTGCATTTTGTATTTAATTTACAACATATTGAAGATTTTCTAGTAATGCAGATTTTTATTCAAAACTGCGCATAATTATCCCGAATTTCAACTTTTTAATGTTTCAGGCGAATTGAAATTTGAAGATAATGTCAATATATTTCTCCGAAAAATTTCCAAAAGAATAAAAAAGTGATTAATAACGCCCAAAACCCCTGCCCCATTCAAAATTCACCATTTTCTTCCGTTTAAATAGACCCATACACAAAAATTGACGTCAATTCCACTGGAAAATTTTTATTACAATGGAAATATCGGAGAAACATCCTCCTGTGTGCATCCACACCACCACCGAGAGCTGAATAAAAATGAAAAAAAATGGGGGTGGATTGTGCCACATCATAAAATCCATTGAAAACGGCAATTTCCGTGGATGAGGACACGCGCGAGGAGCACCGACGCGCCCTCTGGAACATGGAGTCACAGTTTATTGAGCAGAAAATTCGCCTATAAAGCCAACTTTGTTAGCTCCATCTCTTCTCCACGGTTTTGTAATGCGTGGAGCTCGGCCAAAAGTCGATGATTTATCGAGCTGCATGCAGCATCGAATGAACCAATGATTTCACCGGAATTTCCAGTCATCTCGCCGGTTGACAATCGCGGGTATTCAAGTATCTTTTACAGTTTGACCATTTTCAATCATCAAATTTGTCAATGAAATTGCGTCAGAAAAATTTGAACAAAAAAACATGAACATTCGACGTCATTCAAAATTCATTTTGCACGGAATTTTTACTTTTTAAAAAGTTCGTTTAAAATAAACAATAATTAAATTATAATTTAGGCATGAAATTGATTATTATTTATTAAAAAATGCTCCTAATTGTCAAAATGGCAATTTTTCAACTACTTCATCGATCTTCATCCAAAAGTAAACTTTCTAATTTTTGTTCAAATATTTAAAATGTTTTCTAACGATTCAATATTCAGATAAAAATTCAGACCCGCAATTTAAATAATAACAGCAATGAAAGCTCCCATAGTAGACTACACAAAAGTAGAAAAGCGTTTCATTGGAGAAAAAATAGCTAAAGTGCAAAATCAAATTCCATTTTGCCCGAAATTTTTACTTTTTTAAACATTCGTTTAAAAAACAATAATTAAATAATAATTTAGGCATGAAATTAATTATTATTTATTTAAAAAATGCTCCTAATTGTCAAGAATGGCAATTTTTCAACTACTCCATCGATTTTCGTCCAAAAGTAAACTTTCTAATTTTTGTTCAGACATTTAAAATGTTTTCTAACGATTCAATATTCAGATAAAAATTCAGACCCGCAATTTAAATAATAACAGCAATGAAAGCTCCCATAGTAGACTACACAAAACTAGAAAAGCGTTTCATTGGAGAAAAAATAGCTAAAGTGCTAAATCAAATACCATTTTGCCCGAAATTTTTACTTTTTTAAACATTCGTTTAAAAAACAATAATTAATTAATAATTTGGGCATGAAATTGGTTATTATTTATAAAAAAATACTGCTAATTGTCAAAAATTGCAATTTTTCAACTACTTCATCGATTTTCCTCCAAAAGTAAACTTTCTAATTTTTGTTCAGACATTTACAATGTTTTCTAACGATTCAATATCCAGATAGAAATTCCGACCTACAGTTTAAATAATAAAATCATCAATGAAAGCTTCAATGATAGACTACACAAAAGTAGAAAAGCGTTTCACTGCAGAAAAAATATCTAAAGTACTTGGACATCCCCACAATCTCCCAAGAGTGAGGATGACTTCGAGCTCACTCTGAGCCCCGCATTCTCCCGATGCTCCGTGACGAATGCGGCAAGTCCCGTCCACTCGAAAAAGCACTTCATGGAAACATTTTGAGACAAATTTTCCAGCCTGACTATAATGCAGATTTATCGTTCCCAGATTTATTCATCGCTTGAAAAACGAAACGATCTTCGGAAAAAAGGCATAAAATGTTCAAAGGCCAAATGAATTGCACCCCCGTGGCGATGACGTCTCAATATCCCTCTCATTCCTCCACGCGCAGACACATTGGAAAATTAGATTCTAACGCGAAAAATAGACCCATCACATCTCAACTTCCATTGAAAATTTGTTTGCATTCATGAGTGTTATATCGTGGGCGCCAGGTGACAGAGTCGTCTTGAGCTGCGGCGCGCGCGTCCTCCCATTTTTTTGTTTCCTTTTATGGATTTTTTTTCTTCAAGAGTCAACCTGCGAATTTACGCGCGGTCGATTTCATTGTACTCCAAGTTTGTCCTTTTGTAGTTGAATTGGGGGGAGGGGAGGTGTTCCATGGACCGCCGACTGTCCACGCGGCTTTTCCACGTACAGGGGCCCGAGCCAGTGTGGATTTCAAGCCCCATTGTCGACAATTCGGGGCTCTTTTGGACGGTAGATTCTTTTTTTCTCGCTCCCCCCCGTTGGTAGTTGAAGAGGCTCCGGAGTCCCTACGGTTCCCACCTTCCTATTGTCAGAGTCAATCTTTGCCTCGTTAAGAGCTTATTTTCGCACTTGTTCCACACCTATCGGCTGCCACATCCGTGGGATCCTAGATCGTTTTTCGTAAAATACGAGACTTTTAACAAATGCCTATTGAGGTGACGGTGAAAACTTGTATCTTTAAATGCTCAATGATTGTCAGTGAATGTCCTGCAAAGTCGAATAATGATGTTAATTTTAGTTTCGGGTATATTTGAGAACCGTGAGATTTGGCGCATTGGGAGGAGGAATGTCATCGCAGTGTAACGATTTTTGTCAGTTGCATTTCATTTTATTTTCGTGTAGATCCAACAGCACAAGGCCAACTGCAGAATCAAATTTATATTGACGAAACATTTAACAATGAATTAGACTGTTATCTTACAAGACAAAATACTCATGGGAACTATTTACATTGATAAAAGTGTACATTACCTAAATCAATTAATTTCCTCATATTTATTATTAGATCAACTACACTAACTAATTTATATTACTGGCTTTCCAAGCACTTTATTGCTATCACTCATTTAGTCAGTTTGTTATGTGCTACAATACAATTTGTACAATTTCCTTCCTTACTCGGGTGATAACTTGCATGAATAAAATCCTTCATGCACACAAAATTTTATTCATCTTCACTCATGCAGCGAATGTTTTTAGTTCTCGCAAATGGGCCTAAAAAATTTAACGATCGAGATGGAAATGATTATATTCAGGTCTTCCGCATCAGGTGAACTCGGTCAATCACTCGGCAAAAGTGCAACAAACCCTCATGCACTTGTGATAAGATATTTTTGACATTTAAGACCGAAAGGTGTCGAGGAAACTGGCCGTACACGTGCAGATTTCCAAGCTCTCTATGGCTATCATCCACTTCTATAAAATTCTAAATTTATGTGTATTTTCAAAGTTCACAATTTTAGAAATGAATTGAAGTGCGGAAGTGAAACTAACAAAATTACGACTGGAGTTTAAACTTCAGGGAATAGTCAGGCGTTTTTCAAACTGTAGGACTTTCAATGAGTGCCTGTTGAAGAGACGGGGCATCGGCTTGTCCCACTTCAAAAAATTAACGGTTGTCGTGAAGCTACTGTTGAAAAGTCTCGAAATTCTGACTGGTTTAGAGTCAAAGCCCAAGCTAATTCAATTTATGAAGTTATCAAAGAGACGTCAGTCCTGTATCTTCAAATGCTGAGAGTTAAATAATGACGTTAATTTGATTGTCAGGAACATTTGAGAACCGTGAGATTTGTAACGTCGTAAATAAAACCGTCATCAGTCACGTGCAGCAACGAAATCCCTGAAAAACCCCCAGATATACTCGTTTGTACCGTTAAGACTAAAAAGAATACCTCCACTGAACACAAAGAGATTCATTATCTTAATTGTTCCTTCCGTTGCCTCCATAATTGCTCTTTCTCCGCTCAAACTGCAACAGCCATTCAATTTTCCCAACTGACAAGCACCAAATCTTTTCATAATCTCATTTTATCCTGAAACTTATTCGTGAAGACAAGGTGAAGGCTTTTACGATGCCCAGGTGCTCTCCGAAGATCATCACAAATGTCATACGGGTGTTGACTTTTACAACCGCCAAATTTTATGAACCACCCTTTCATTAAAAATTGAATACCATAAACGCTGTATTAATTCTCTCGCACTTTAGATTCGTGACGGAATCGTAAAAATTTCGGGATCGACGCACCTTTTTTACACGGAGAAAAACACGTGGCTAATTTCAAGAGAGAATATTCTAAATTTTGAAACTACAGTTTTCGCCATGCATTTGACTACAATCTCCATTTTTTCTTAAATTTTTTAAAATTAGTCATGAAAATTAAATCAATTTAAGGTCAGCATTTTTTGGAAAGAAGTTGTTGACGGAAATGATCAAAATTTTTATCAATTCAAAGTCTGTTTTTGATGGAAGAATAACAAAATAGTCGGATTTTTTGAAGTGTGAAGATATTGTAGTGCAATTTTTTAAATAAATTCCAGAAAAATCTAATTAATTAATTCTGACTAAAGAAAAATTCTAAATTCAGAAAATCATATTCTGGATTTTACTTCTGAAATTTAGATTTTTTCCCAGTTTTCATTTTCAATTAATCATGAAAATTTGATGAATTAAAGGTCAACCCGCATCAAAATATATATAAAAAAATATGTAATATGGGACAATTCCATATATTTTCTAAATTTATAAAGAATAAAATTTAAAAAATTAAAATCAATTAAATAAATAATTATTATTAATTAATTATTATTAATTAAATAAATTCATTAAAATTACAATTAATTCTTAAATCATTATTCATTCTTGAATTTTTTATTTAAATTCTTTATAAATTTTTCAAATATATAGGAATATATAAAAAACATTTATAAATTTTTAAAAATATAGATGTCTCCATGTGGGAATGTTTTCTCGAAAAAAAAAATATTATAACTGAATTCAATCCAAAAATGTCTGAAGATAAAAACGGTCTCGCATTAATTCACCAGAATTTTCCTCAAAACAATCTAAAAAAATGTTTCTCATCTCTTTCCGCATTATCCCCTTATTGTTTCGATTTCGAGTCCTCAAAAAGCCCAGCATAACTCAATTCCTCGCTGTTCCAGGTGCATTTCACTGAACACAAATTTAATACCACGAGAAGATCGTAAAAAAACCGTATAAAACACTGGAATTTCGCTGTGGCTAATCGTCCAGGCGCTCTTGATAATTGGCGACGACCGTTCGCGCGAGTAATTATTATAAAATATCGCCTTAAACGCTCTGCCAACAGAGGCGCGCGGCTTTCACCTCCCTCGTTCTCCCCACCTGGGTGCAGCCCACGGGGGGGTCCAGCCCCCCCCCTCCCGCGCCCCCAGACAAACGCGAAAAATAATATTTCAAGAAAAATGGGGGGAAAAAAAGCTTGAGGACGCAGAAAACGAGCTAATGATATTGAAATTGATGCGAGTTATGCACCCAGGGCCCCTCGTTTCGGCTGTGTATTAACCCGGGTCCAGCTCGTGGGGTCAGGTTACCTTGTTAGTTCTCGGCTGCCATGTTCCTACACTCCTCTTGCCTCGAGGGTATGTGCCCTTTCTCTCTTCGCTTCAAACTCGGTGGTTCTTATACTTGCGGATGGATTATACTCACATTCGGGGTTATGATTTCTTTTTTAAAGCAGCCGAAATGTTTGACTTATAATTCAAACTCGGGGGGTTCATTAGAGCTCGGTCTAGCGCCTGCTAACAGCCACTGCGAGAGGTTCAGTATAAATAGCGAAATGTTCGCATTTTTTATTTGTGGAAAAAAATGAACAATTATGATTGAAATTATAATGAATGAAAATAAAGAATGAAAATGAGTAAATGAAAAATGTGTGTAGTGAGATGTTCACATTTTTTTGCGCGTGAAAAAAATAACAATTATAATCTCTCTGTGTTGTAAAAATCAAATTAAGAAAAATGAAAAAAAATTATAATGATAATTAAAGTGAATACAAATAAAGAATGAAAATGAATAAATGAAAAATGTGTGTAGTGGAATGTTCACATTTTTTTGCGCGTGAAAAAAATAACAATTATAATCTCTCTGTGTTGTAAAAATCAAATTAAGAAAAATGAAAAAAAATTATAATGATAATTAAAGTGAATACAAATAAAGAATGAAAATGAATAAATGAAAAATGTGTGTAGTGGAATGTTCACATTTTTTGCACGTGAAAAAAATTAAAATTATAATCTCTCTGTATTGTAAAAATCAAATTGAGAAAAATGAAAAAAAATTATAATGATAATTAAAGTGAATACAAATAAAGAATGAAAATGAATAAATGAAAAATGTGTGTAGTGGAATGTTCACATTTTTTGCACGTGAAAAAAATTAAAATTATAATCTCTCTGTATTGTAAAAATCAAATTCATAAAAATGAAAAAAAATTATAATGATAATTAGAATCAATACAAATAAAAAATGAAAGTAAATAAATGAAAAGCGAATATAAAAATAAAAGTAATAAGTAATTAAATTAATGCTACAATTTCAATGTTGAAAATCGGTATGCAACGGTCAATTAATTTTCAAAAAAATTCTCACACTGATCAGTGAAATCTTCGTGACTGAAACCCCATTACGGACTCTCAGTTCTGAAGAATTTGTATTTCACCGGTAACACAAAGTAAAATCATCCCAATAAATCACGAGAATCTAGTGACCTCCTTCAACCCTCAAAGAGCATCGGCTCATTAAAACCCCATCTAATCCAACGCCTCCTAAAATCGAGTGTAACTGTTCCGACGATTCGAAGCCTTATCTAATTTACGAGTGTTTTCGGTTGAATGAAGTTTTCCCGATATTCAAAGAGCCATCCTCTCCCTCCAATACTATTCACAGGTGCACTTGTTCGAGGGAAATTCTTCCGATGATGTTCCATCGGGTATCCTTTAATAACACGAACCCAATTTCGAAAGAATACTTCGGGAATGAGGAATTAAGTTTCCCACCAGAGCCCATAAATCTCCGTAATTTCCCCCTAATTATCGAAAAACGCAGTCTTCAATTAATTATTAATGCTTTTCGAGAAGACTTTCTAATTTATTTCATATTTTTGAGAAGTTTCCTAACGGTTTAAAGTGATGTATCATTAGGACATCGAAATTATAATAATAAAAGCATTGTGCAATTTTTGGGAACACTGTTGTCACTTTTTAGCTGAAATTTCAAGGAATTTCGTCTTTGAAAATTCCAAATTCTACGGAAAAATCAATGGAAACTGTGAATTTCAGTTCAATTAATCCATTAAACTTGATCAAAATCATAAAAATTAAGGAAGATTCATTTTTCCCGTAAAATCGTAGACGAAAATTAATAGAAATCAGAAAAAATCAAATTCTCAAGCTCAAAAGTTTGTAATTCCCTTAAATTTCCCATAAAATCTGAAATTTCCTGATTCTTTCCCATTGAATCTCTCCGGAGAAATAATTTTCCCTAAATGTCATTGAACCTTCGCGCAATCCGAGCCATCAACTTACGATTCCAAAAATCCATCACATTTCGTAATGCTTCCAATCAATTTCGACATTTTCAAAAATTAGAAATCAAGTTTCTCACGCGATCTCATAAATCCCCCGAGCAGCCAAAAAAAATTCCAAATTCTACGGAAAAATCAATGGAAACTGTGAATTGCAGTTCAATTAATTCATTAAACTTGATCAAAATCATAAAAATTAAGGAAGATACATTTTTCCCGTAAAATCGTAGAAGAAAATTAATAGAAATCAGAAAAATTCATATTAATATATTCTAGAATTTTTGTGTTGGATTTCGTACTGAATCTGCATGTTTCATTGAAAATTCCCCCAATTTCAACAATTCTCGTTTCTCTGCAGTTCAAAACTTTGTAATTCCCTTAAATTTCCCATAAAATCTGAAATTTCCTGATTTTTTCCCATTGAATTTCTCCGGAGAAATAATGTTCCCTAAATGTCATTGAACCTTCGCGCAATCCGAGCCATCAATTTACGATTCCAAAAATCCATCACATTTCGTAATGCTTCCAATCAATTTCGACATTTTCAAAAATTAAAAATCAAGTTTCTCACGCGATCTCATAAATCCCCCGAGCAGCCAAAAAAAATTCCGAAAAGTCAAAAACTGAGAGCATCACTGATGTCTCCATCCCCCCGAACAAGTTATCAAAACCGTGTCCCAGTGGCTTTCGAAATCACGCTGCCTACCGAAATCCCCCCGGCGCGAGAGACCATTCGTCATGCTTAACCGTACTAATACAAGCACAACGTATTAATAAACCGACCTGGCGTCATAAATACATCGAAAAAAATAACGTGGAGATAGTACACCACCGAATGCTCGAAAAACCCGGCACATACCATCACACGTTTATTATTCCACATACTTATGTTAATGCCATTTGGTGAACTAAAGAGAGAGAAAGGTGTCTGTCTCTCCTCCTTCCTCCCATCCTCCCTCCCGCCCTCCCCCGGAACCTGTCAATACGTTAGAACCCAGAGGAATACCGTACGTGCTCCCCCGCTGGGAGATGAACGAGTTATCGTATCTCCATTCATATGGATTTTAAACTACTCCAAAAATTGGTGTACGCACGGAGAAAATTTTTTGATAAAAATTATCCTATCTATAAAAGTGTATCATGAGTTGTCGTTCCCTCATTTCTACCCCGAAATTTAATAAAAATTAATATATCATGATCAAATTCAGTAGCGAAGTGGTAAAACGGTTCAAGTCGATTTTGACTATTGGCCAGTTTTTAGTGAATGCCTCGGAATCTAAGGGAGATAGCTAATTTTTTGTTAAGACCTTTTTTGTAGCACTCAATTTGCTCTGAAAAAAATGTTATTACGAAAATTCCATTATCTCCTTTAGATTTGGAGATATTCTTCAAAAACTCAACGACGAGATGAGTCGACTTGAACCGTTTTACCACTTCGCTACTGAACTGTATTCTACGTTAGAGAAATTTTATCCTGACGCATAATAAATTTTACCCTTCCAGTCCAATAATTTTTATGTAGATAACAATGAAAATTCTGGAACGGTTGGTAAATTTTATCCTAGCGATACAGTAATTTTTACTCTACCGGCGCGGTAATTTTTATTTTTATCAGGATAAAATTTCTCTAACGGAGAATAAAATTTGCTCATCATATATTTTTACTATATTTCGGGATAGAAATGAGGAAACGATGACTCATGATACACTTTTGTAGAACGGCAGGATAATTTTTATTAAAAAGTTCTCTGCGTGTGCGGAAAGGACGTAATTAAAAAATTGTAAAAAAATCGCATTACACGCAGCCCGAAAAACACGTACAGAAGTGATAATTTTGTGATTGAATACATCGAAGTGGGCGCCCCGCTGGGTGAAACTCGTCCGTGGCGTAAGGCACGGGGTTAGTTACCCGGAGTCGGTTCATGCTCACTATTTTTGTTTCATTCCCTTATTTTTTTCGTTCATCTTCGAATGAAGTTCATGCGATTCAGAGGAGCCGTTTCTCTGGGTTTTCACTGATTTTTTCATGCATTTGGAAATTTCAAATGATGAAATTCCTTGGAACTTCAGGAAAACTGTCTCGGAACTGGATTATATAGTTCTTTGGATGTACTGAAGGCAATCCGTCTTATTACCGTAATTTTCAGCACCTCTTGAAAATTATTGTATGAAATTTCAGTGAAATGGAGTAAAAATTTGCATGCGATGTATCAAGAAGCACAGAAAAATCAATCATCTAATTGATTTGAGGAAAGTTAATTTAATTTAAATCACTCAATCGATGAAGAATTATTGGAATGGTTCTCCTGAAATTGACAGTTTTCACTGATTTTTTCATCAACTTTTGAATTTTCAATGACAAAATTCTTTGTCATTGAAAATTTCAGTGAAATGGGACAAAAATTTAAAAAAAATAAGAAGCAAATAAAAATCAATCATGTAATTGACTCAAATAAAGTTAATTCAATTCAAATAAATCATTTCTCCTGTTTCGCCCCAGTAATTTCCAACACCTCAGCAAAATTATTTTCATCAAAGGAACGATTATTTCGAAATTGTGTTTCTCGGCAATTTCGCATGAAATTCCCGTGAATGTCACTGAAGTGACGGGAAAAATTGTCCTCGAACTAGTGGCACAGGGCCCGAAAAACACGTACAGAAGTGATAATTTCGTGATTGAATATATCGAAGTGGGCACCCCGCTGGGTAAAACTCGTCCGTGGCGTAAGGTACGGGGTTAGTCGCCCGGAGTGGAGAGAAGGGCGCAGAAACCAAACGCCATAGTCGGTTCATTTCTTTTTATTCCCACTCTTTTTGTTTCACTCGCCATCTTCTTTCGCCCATCCTCGTCACATAGCTCTCTCGCACTCGATCGTTGGTGGTAAAACATACATACATTATAACACCATTAAAATACCCGACGTGAAAATAACGCGTGCACAAGATTCCCCTTTGGACCACTATTTTACATACTCGGGCATGACAAATAATATATTTATAAATATATAATCCTGGCACGTCGTTAAAACCTGTAATGTTATTTAATGGTTTTTCGGAGTATTTCGGTTTCAATCGACAATATTTTTCAGATAATTTGTGCACAAGTTTTTATTTTTGTTCAACAAATGAACAAACATGTGCGAAAATTTTTTATAGAAATATTTTTATCGAATTGTACTGAAAATGTCAAATAAACTGTAAACTATTTTATAAAAAAAAATCTGTCGAATTTTCCAAATTTTTTCCACTTTATTTTCTTCGAACAGAAAAATCAAACAGAAAAAATTAGAAAAAGTCATCTCAACAGAATAAATTGTACTAAAAAATTTAATTCTATTAAATTTTTTCTATGAAATAATTTCCATTGAGCATTACCATTGAAAAAAAATGCGCAGATAAGCTACAAACTTTTTCAATCGAATCTTCCAAAAACTGATAGGAAGATTAATAAAAATTCAATAATAACAAAAATAACAAAATAAATGCTAATTCACCAGATTTCCCATGAAATTATCACATCATCGTCCTGCTGAATGAAAAAAATTCAGCGCGTACTGCCCCAGAATAAAAAAAAATATCTTTTGAATAAAGTCAACTCAGCGTGAAATTCCCCCGTCTCAAAGAAGAAAAATTGTTCTCAAATAATCGTTCTGTCCAACCGAATCTGCTGGGAAATCAATATATCATCATTTCCCACTCCCATTAAAAAATCTCCACGACAAAATAAATGTTGCCAGTATTTCCAACAAGTATTTTCACAATACCATTATTGAAATGTATCTATTTATATTATTACCTGTCATTAATAATCCCGTGAACATAATAAATGATTTTCATAGAGAGTTCATTTACCTCGTTCATGGATCATTAGATTCCTCTTAGGACACGATATCTCACCGGTTAAAATGTCTACCGAACGTTCGCTCATATCGTATATACGAGGTGATAAGTATCTAAACGATATATCAACTAAACAAACAGTTTATGCCCAACGCGTCTGGTTCCAGGTATAACAAGATGAAGGGGGTGGAGAGAGAGAGATAGAGAGGGGTCCGGACACTCCGAGGAACGCCAGGCCAAGGCATCCCGAGAGAGGGGCCCAAGAAAGACATCCATCGCTGCCGCGGGGGGTCCCCGGAGTAATTGTCTGCCAAACACACACCGGCCGATCCCCTTGAGCAGGTCTTAAAACGCCAAACCGAATTCTTCGACGGTTCTCATTTCAAATATTTAATAATCATTTCTCGAGGATTCACCATTTATCGAGTGAATAATGGTTAATGATCTCTTGATGAAGACAAAATATTAACGACTGAACGAACGATAATTCAGAAGAATTTCAGACGAAACAGTCTTAGAATGAGAAGAGAAGAGATTTTTTGTCTTTAATTCAATATTTGAAGGGTTGTCTACGATGTTGGAAAGAAATCGAATTTCGCGGACAGTTTAGCAAGAATTTTCAGGAAGTTTCGAGTCAGGAGAGGAATGAAGATGAAATTCTTGATTGCATGTGAAATTCAGAGGAATTCCGAACTTTTAAGCACACGGAGAGAATTTTTTTGTGAAAATTATCCTAGCGTTCTATAAAAGTGTATCATGAGTCGTTTCCTCGTTTCTATCCCGAAATTTGGTAAAAATTAATTAGGGGAGGGTAGGGTAAAATGGACACTTTTGACTTTTTTAAAAATATTCGTAACTCAGGAACAGATTTATCTATTGAGCTCAGTCTAAGCTCATCGCAAAGAGGAATCATTGTTTTTCAATTGAAAAATAAAATTATTCCATTTTATGAACAATTCAACACGTCATGAATATTTCAAAAAAAGTCAAAAGTGTCCGTTTTACCCTACCCTCCCCTATGATGATTAAATTTTAGTCTACGTTAGAGAAATTTTATCCTGATAAAAATAAAAATTACCGTGTTGGTAGAGTAAAAATTACTGTACCGGTAGGGTAAAAAAGTTTTCAACTGTTCTAGAATTTTTGTTGTTGTCTACATAAAAATTATTGGATTGTAGTAAAAATAAATTATTAATATATTAATAATAATTAAATAATATATTAATAATTCCAGCTCTGAAGAGAAAAACTGCGGTAATTGGCTCGACGATTTGTACGTGGGAAACCAATATAAAACGAATCCTGCTGACACAAAATGAATATTACCATAAGACACGCGTTCGCCGGATAAAATTTTTAATATCTCTCTCAGTCACACTCACTCTCAGCATCTCAATCGTCGTTAATGTGTACATATTTATGCTTTTATGTATTCACGCGTGTCTGTTCCTCGACTCGGAAGGTGTCCCGTCGAGTGTTGGTATTTATACGTTACCCACATTATATCTCTCTCATTCCTCTCGCCGAGAGAGTCCCCGAGATGCGGAGAAAGAGGATGAAAAAGACGAGAAAAAAATGTATCACATAGAAAGAGAAAAATAAATGAAAAAAAAACCAGATAGAGAGATATCGTTGTGGCCACTGGCGGACAATTAAGCCGCCATTATCCACCATAACCAATGGCGTAAAAACTTATTACTCAAGATTTATGAAATCCCCGGTGTATTAATGATCGTTATTTTTATGGTCAACTGTACACGCCATGAATCGACTACCGTCAATAAATATAAATTAAATATACAGTGGGATTATTTTGTACATTTTTATTCGACGCATTAAGATAAGAGACATGGATCTCTTGGAAAATTTCTAATGGCACTGGCATTAGCGTGAAATACGTCTTCATAAATTCGAGATTATTCTCCAATTGCATAACCAATGACGAAAGAATATAATGCGGTGAACAACTTCTCTTAATCACTCTCTGATGTGACACATTCATTTGTTTGTCTTGTGGGGAGGAGGAATTAATGTGCACTGGAATTATTTCAATCTTTTTTATTCTCTTCATGAACATATTTCTAATGACATTGAGAGTATAATATATTATAAATTCAAGATAATTGATCAATCATAGCGTTAATGGCAAAATTAGAAGTTTTGATAAAAATAACATGATTTTTTTTCAATTCCATCCATTGAAAATAGAATATTCTAAAAATCGAAACGACATTTCGATGAATCTTTTAGCTGAAATAAATTAATTATTCGTGTTCGATAATTTGTGAATAAATAAAAAATAATTGGGATACAATTCAGCAATTTCAGCTGCAGTTCACAATATTCCTTTCTTTAAAAAAAGAAATGAAAATGAAAAATGAATATTTAAAAAATCTAAGAAATTCTCCAGAAAAATTGACACGAGTTTTCGATGAATTTGTAATGTGAAATAAATTAATCATTCGTGTCCGATAATTGGTGAATAAATAAAAACAAAAAAAATACAAGATAATTGAGCGACTACAGCATTAACGCCAAAATAAATAAAAAATGATGAAAATAAAATGAAAGATTTCCTTAAAGTCATTTTAAAATAATATTTTAAAAAATCTAAAAAATCCTCAGGAATGCAGGCCCATGACCCCCAAGTCCTCCCCCAAAAAATTATACAATTACTAATGGACAATTTCACCCCCTAATCACTGCCTCCCCCTCCCCGCCCCCCGCCGCGAGGCTCCTTAAACCTCTGTTTACCCCCGAAACTTCTCAAAAGCGATACCTGCATAAATCTGTTGCCCCCAAACCGGAGATTCCACCCGAGACAGCTTGTGGCCCAGTCCAGAATCCCTCGACCCATCTAATCCGCCTAATCTCTCCCAGCACAAGCCGAGAAACGTAAGCAAAACGACAATCCCCACGGGACATTACCAGATTAAACGTTTATCCCTTTGTCTTTGGTGGACGTTTTCATGGTGCTTCACGGGATCTCCAGCGGTGAACGGCGAAAAATGAATAAAAGAAGTAAGTAAACCACCAGTGCCACGTGATATTTCTCACGACACCGCTTAGCACCGATTAAGTTAAACCCACAACCGATATGGATCGTTCGAGTAGATCAGTAACACACAATATTTTAGTATATAGTTTTATCCTAAAACCGGTTTATGCATCGTCCTCTATCTCGCATAGCACAAGCACCAGCTACGGTCCCTCTCCGTTCAGCGAGATGTGGTTGGACTAATTGAACAGGTTTCTTGTAGTTATTATGATAAACCTCGCAAGCCCTCTAAATATTTTGGCACCGAGCGGAATGAGCGGGTGATGAGAATTGCAATCAGATTATGACTTTAATCATCGCGAGATATTGGAGATACGAAGTGAAGGCTTCCTCCCACCCTATGAAATCAGTCTTCTTAAAGAAATTGAATACACTGATAGAATGATTCATTTATTCCAAACGAGATTCGTTAACTATTAACGAATGGTAGAGTTGAATATGACCAAATGAATATTCGTTAATAGTTAACGAATGGTTCACTTGAATGGCGAAAGTCAAGTCAAACAAGGCTCCTCAAATATACATTCGTTAACTATTAACGAATGAACATTTGGTGGGACCGAATAGACCCTAATCTCCAACCAAAATCCACTCGTTAACAATAACTAATCCGTTCTATCAGTGTAGAAATGTTTTTCATTCAGAAATTCTTTTCATGAGGTGAAATTATCAGTGTTGAGAAATTAGGACGGAAATCTTTGATACAGTTCTTGGATATTTTTATCACGTCATTTGTAGTTTCAAAATCCCATGTTTCAGGGCAAAATCAATGAAAAATGTGAATTTTCGGCCAAATGTGCCAGGGAAATCTACAAAAGTCAAGAAAATTCAGGTTAACATATTGTAGAATTTTCAATTAATTTGTAATTCAGTGTAATTTAGTACTGAATATTCATGTTGTGATTGAAAATTTATTTATTTATTTATTTTTTAGCCTTTGGGTATTCCTCAACTATTTTTTTCAATTTATAAAATTACATTGTTGAAAAAAAATGAAATTCTACATTGAATTAGATTTGGGAAAAATTCCACCTGCGATGAAATACCGAGCCTTTAACCTTCGGACAGGCCACAATTCCCGGACTTTCTTGAATTTCCCTCATTTCTCTCAATTTTCATGGCTCAATTGAAATGAAATGAAATGTCCACCTCCCACTGACTCCTCCCCATAATTTTGAATTTTCAGTGACCAAAAATCGCTAACAATCTAGTAAAATATACATCACCCACAAAAATCGCAACAAAATTGAAAGAAATGCGCCATTACCTGTAAAATATCACCAAAATAGGCTCTTATTACCCTCCTGATTAAACCAAAATTACGTTACCCCCAATAAACCCCAGTTAAACCCATAAATTAGTGAATAATTCAAGTAATCCCGCTGACTATTAAAAGAAACGTGTTCGAGGCTCGTCATGGAGCATCGAGACTAATTTCCAACGAATGGAGAAACGTTGAAGTGATCATAAAGACATTAAAATCCCATCGGGAGAAATCCCATCCCCACAAACGTGTTACGTATCGACGTGTCAATCAGCAAAGTGACTGGATTTTGAAACCGGCTAAACGGGCTAATCATCAGTGGAGAGATGAAGAGGAGGCTGTGTCCAATTTTCGTTTGAGGCCAATTATATCATGTGTTTAAAATTAATTACCAGATCGTCGGGAGATAGGAGGCAGGAGGAGTATCCCATACCAAAAGAGATCGAGTGACGAGGGATCTGCCTTTTTTCTCCTCTTTCTTTCTCTCTCTCTCTCTCTCTCGCTCTCCCTCTCTCATTCGTTTTAACTTTATCCCCAATTCGTCTGCTGGCGAGATGCCTCGATCTTTCTGTTCACCTCTAGCGTGTTATCGTATCGTTACATCAGTGGGAGGGGGGAGGGGGGGAACGTCGATCGCCAATCATTATTATTCCCTCAAATTAATCCTTCCTGATGGCTCTGACACGAGGCCACCTCATATATCATCGGTATCACTTAAAATTCAACTCGCGGAATTGCTCGGAATGTTATCCAATGCGGATGAAAAAATTTAATAGAAAAACCGAGCGCTTTCTCTCGCAAATTCTAGTGAATTTTTATGGAAACTCTATTAGAATTCTGTTGATAAATGCTGTTTGTTTTTTGTACCAAGTCGAATAAAAATTTGGGTAATTGCCTGTAAGTTTTTGAATAGATGTTGTTTGTAGAAAAAACTGTTTGGATTTTTTTATGAGAATTGTTATCATTAAAAAATCCATTCAAGAAATGTTTTTTGTTTCGATTTTTTAAATGGTTTTTTGAGTACTCCTTGGGATGTGCAAGTTGTGATTTATTGATTTTACCTCTGATTTATATTCTATCCTAGATTACCTGGAACTACACGTTATGTCTCAATTGCGAAAAGTAAAAGTAGGCAGATGAAGGAAAGTTGTCATTAGGGGATTATTTACTTGAAAAAAAATCCTCTGAGATAGTGAATTTACGATTTTCTTATGGAAATCAGTTTTTCTGGTGGAACGAAATTGATATTTGCTGGCTTCAAGTCCAACCGAGTGTAACAATTTCAGTCATTAAGTGTTTTTATCTCCTGTAATTCCCTCCGGTGCCGGATAGAAAATGCAGATTATTCCGAAACGTTAAAGACTTGAATGCATTTTCAGCAAAATGTGAAACCCCGATAAACGTTACCTTGTATCCGAGTATTTGTACAATTTTTTTCGTTGAAATCTCGTTAAATATTCGTAAAATAACATCAAAGCTTCCAGTCAAGCGTTTATTTCGTAATGATTTTACTATTTAAATTTGAAATAGACTATTTAAAAAATTCAACTCAATCAGCATTGCCGGAAGTCTCTATAAATGTTGTATTCAATAAAATGCAATTCCACGACTCGATTGAATTTTCAATGGAACATTAAAATTCAGAAACAAAATGACATGAATTTTCAATTTTTCCCTGAACTGAAAAATCACCTATTTTATTGATTTTCAGATAATTTGAGCCGAAAATTGCCGGAATATTCAATTTTTCAATGTCAGAATTTCCTGGAATTTCCGCGGAAGTTGAACACGACAAAAATTTCCCGGATTCGGTGCGGAAAATTCAGACGAAAATTTTCAACAGAATGAAATATTAATCCGAAACGGAAAATTCACTCCAAATACGGTAGGATGACGCAGATTGTAGACAGCATGTCGACGTTCCCCCGAGTCGCAAGAATTTTATAAAAGGGACGAAAGGTAAGTCACTGGGACTGGCCGGCAAAACCACGACTCGATTGAATTTTCAATGGAACATTAAAATTCAGAAACAAAATGACACGAATTTTCAATTTTTCCCTGACTTTAAAAATCACCTATTTTATTGATTTTCAGATAATTTGAGCCGAAAATTGCCGGAATATTCAATTTTTCAATGTCAAAAATTCCTGAAATTTCAGCGGAAGTTGAACACGACAAAAATTTCCCGGATTCAGTGCGGAAAATTCAGACGAAAATTTTCAACAGAATGAAAAATTAATCCTAAACGGAAAATTCACTCCAAACACGGTAGGATGACGCAGATTGTAGACAGCATGTCGACGTTCCCCCGAGTCGCAAGAATTTTATAAAAGGGACGAAAGGTAAGTCAGTGGGACTGGCCGGCAAAATCGAATCGAGCGAGAGGAAGCGAAAAACCGACAGTGGGGAACATCACTAAAGTGTCAGACGGCATCAGAATTCACAGGGGTAAACGTGCGCTTGTTAGTGGGCTTTCCCCTCCGCCTCCGCCTCCTCCCGCTCTCGCCTTCGACACGGCAAAAACGAGTCGTAAGCGAGTGCGAATACGGATGTGGTGAAAAAAAGTTGGTCCGATTTCACTCCGAATTTCATGTATTATATATTTTTTTTAATTTCATTCACTAGTAGGAAATTTCTTTTACTCTCATCCTCTTATTTTGCTTTGGTTTTCACTGTTCCCTGGGTTTTTGGGGCGAAACCTACGGAATACCCGCGATGCCTTTTCGGCGGAGGCCCTTTCGGCCCCGCCGTTTCTCGATACAAATTACATGAAGAAAGGGACAGCAGGAGACGAGTAGAATTGAATATAAAACATGAGAGACAAGCACACAGCGGAGAGAGACTGATGTTATCATCAGCGTTTGTCAACTCTTTTTACCCCTTTTTACGGGCCATTTTATTTTTTCAACTTTCACTTTTTACCCTTCGGTAATACCCCCGTAATTTTTGGTTTATTTATCCGTCGTTTCTTTCTCATCTCGTGTACACTCACCATTTTCGGGGCTTGCCTCGCGCATGGTCCAGAATCTCAAAACTATTCTCAGTGGTTGGCATAAAGATCTCGTTATATTGGAGATTTTTTCGAAGGAATTGATTACTCTCGGGAAATGAGAAATTTCGTGTTTAAATAATACTTAAAGTAGTGTATACATAACCCAAATTTTAAAGATGACAATCTGAAATAAATTCTGAACGGAAGTTAATATGAAGAAAAACATTTAGTTCAATATTTTTTTGAATTTCCGATTGATTGAAAATTCTGCGTAATTTGATACTGTAATTCCCTATTTTATTTTTGTCTTTATTGGAAATTCAAGTGAGTAAGGTGATCTACTTCTTCCTGCTGCTCAAAAATTAAGGCATTTAATTGGTTTTTCAGTGAAATATGAAATTTCATTTTTCGCGTCTGAAGTAAATTAAATGTCACGCTTCGGAAAATTACTAGTCAACTGTCCATGAAATTTAATTTTTTTATTTAACTGTGTAACACGACAAAATTTCTAAAAAATTTCAGATTTGTTTTGGGCAATTTTGCAAGTAATTCGGGGGTATAATCCGCGGAATTACTTAGTCTGAGCAATTTTTCTGAAATATTTTTTTTCAAAATATTCAGAAAAATGACTTCAAACGACTGAATGAAAAAATTTGGCCAAATTTTCCGGAAAAAGACCTTGAATTTAATTTAAGGAGACATAATCAATGAAATTTCAAGTTTCTCCGAAAAGTCAAGTCACTTTTTCTTTTTTAGAGTCAGGAGGACGGAAATTCTCCAATTGCCACGAATTGTCAAGTATAAATGAATATTCACCGCCACATTCCCTTGAATTTACAGACAATACCTTCAAAATTTTTGCAATTCCAGGAATTGTCGAGGAATTCTCTAACACTTCAGAGAAATCTCTTCTTGAATTCAAGATTTCTCTGAATTTTCCTAATTTTTCACCAATTTTCCCGTAGCAATTAAATTAAAATGTCCACTTCCCCCGGATTTTTCCATAAAATTATCGATTCTCAATGTCAAAACTCCTTGAGATTTCCCTAGAAATGTTACTTGCTAGAACCAACAGTGCAGTTTCCAAGTAAAATCGTTTCAAATGTCTGTTAGTAGCCAGCCAAATAGGTCGCCAACTCCCCTCCAAACTCCGAGCGTTCGAATTTCCCCAACAATTCCGCGCCTAATTGAGCACTTTTCCAACCAGGAAGCACCTCCCCGTCAATAGCCCCGAGCAATCCCCCGATCTCCCTTCCCCCCGCCCCGCATTACCATTCCCAACTATCCCTGCAACTCCACAACTGAGGGAGGAATCGAGAGACGAATGCCAGCCTCGAATTGTCGACGTTAAGAGCCAATGTAAACGCACACCATTACCGGAATAGCTCGGGCATACCTCGAGCCATTTTACCCCAACTGAGACACACTAAAACCTCCACAGTCTCTCCTCCATTCCACGTAAATTCCACCGGCTTTTGCATATCAAGGTACCGCCACCGTTTAGCCGCTATTACCCCCATTTGAAACTTTATCCCAACTGTGAATGTTCACCTCTAGTCGCCAATCCCTTTCTCTTACTCCTCTTCACCTAATTGTCTTGTTCTCAGGGCGAGAGGAGCTAAAAAAGGGTAAATAGAGGAGTGAAAAATGTCGTACGTTTGCCACAACGAAATGAAGCAATGTGCGAAAGACCGAATGGGGGAACAAGAGAAAATAAGGGGATAAAAATTCAAACGAAAAAGTTGGAATGTCGGCCTCGTAACGCATTCAAATCGCACGATTCCGTGGGCTCTTGTGTGTGCAATGGCAATGGCGGAGGGGGGGGGGGGCG
>NW_021680419.1:516369-529365 GCF_001412515.2 Diachasma alloeum
GGGGGGGGGGGGGCGGAGGGGTCGTCGTCAGTTGAAGCGCTGGAGTGGATTGACGTTGAGGGATGACACGCGGGCTCAGGAAAGGATGTGAATAAAAGGCCAGTGGAGGAGGACGGAATTGAGGAGTTGAGACTAAAGTTGAAGCGAGAGGGAGTTGGAGCGAGTGTCGTTTGGACGAAAGATGAGATGGAAGAAAATGAGAGGCACTCGCGAGGGGCGACAGAAAACAGGAATTTTTGCCCAGCGCGTTTTCGGAAAGGGGTTTACGTGCCGGGAATGACGTTTCAGGATTTCTCGGGGCTCTAGCTTGGTTAGTTTGTTGGGCTGAGGAGAGGCGGGCGGAATGTGAAATGTAGGAGTCAGCCAGGTGCAAACGGGGATTCTTTGGCAACACTTTTTCATGGGTTTTTGTTAATTAATGGGATTGATGACTGGGGAAATGCGGGGGGTTGTGGGTGACAGGCGGATGAATTTCGGGGAGGGAGGGGGAGGGGGGATGTTCAAGGGGTTTGAGTTTTTGCTTGCGAGTGGACGCTTTGTAATCGGACAAATTTAAGATTTTGGTTTTTTGAAAGTCCGAAATGTCAAAAAGCCCGAAAATTCTATTTTTAGAGCTCGTCCGTACGTCTGTGTATGTGCATGAACGAATGGAATTGAATCTTTTTTTTTAATGCAGGTATTGTTGAGCTCTACTCATCGCCAGTAATTTAAATTTTATTCATCTACTAGTTTTTTAGTTTTCGAATTTTTTCGATAATCGGTTGTCCCACACGGAGAGAAATTTTTGATTAAAATTATAAAAGTGTATCATGAGTCATCGTTTCCTCATTTCTATACCGAAATTTAGTAAAAATTAATATATGATGATCAAATTCAGTAGCGAAGTGGTAAAGCGGTTCTACTCATCTCCCAATTGAGTTTTTGAGGAATATTTTCGAATCTAAAGGAGATAGCGAAATTTTCGTAATTGCATTTTTTGTAGCACTCAATGGGCTCTCCAAAAAAGGTTATGAAAACAATTTTGCTATCTCCATTAGATTCCGAGATATTAATTAAAAACTTGTTAATAGTCAAAACTGACTTCCCACGTACGAAATGCCAGTGTTGGAGAAACGGGCCAAGCCTGGCACAAGCCNATTACTTGTATTTCAATCACCCATATTATCATATTCATGTAATTAAGTAATGTTTAATTGAGCCTGGCCAACGACTGGCAATCAACGCTGGGCCGAGATGGGCGCCCAGACCTGGCCCGATGTTATCATTCCAGGTTTCAACCAAGTCCGGCGCGGTCCCGGTTGAGGAACGGGTCCCGAAGTTCGGCAGGCCGGCCACCGGGCTTGGGCCAAGCTCGGCCCATTCGTTTTTTCGTACGTGGGTTATACCGTTTTACCACTTCACTACTGAATTTTATTCTACGTTAGAGAAGTTTTAAAAATTGGTAAAATTTACCAACCGTTCTAGAATTTTCGTTGTTAATTACACAAAAATTATTGGACTGGAAGGGTAAAATTTATTATGCGTCAGGATAAAATTTCTCCAACGCAGAATAAAATTTGATAAATTTCGAAATGAGAAAACGATGACTCATGATACATTTTTATAGACCGGTAGGATGATTTTTATCAAAAATTCCTCCCCATGCAACTTCCTAATCCAAAATAATGCAAAGTGTCATTTCCCCAAGATCCATAAATAAACAAGCCCCGAATATTCCCAATAATCCCCTCCGCAGATGCGTTGGTATACGTAAGTGATGAAAGGGCGCAACTTATGCATACCGTGTAAGTGACGCGCATGAATAATTCAGCCTAATAAAATAATGCAGACACGCTTGGGCGGAGAGTCAGCGCGCGGCTCTTAACCGGCAAAAAAAACCTAAAAAAGACATTTTCTATGTATGAGCCAGCCCCATCCCGCCAGCATCCAGTAAAAACTCAACAAAAATAATGGAATAACTCGTGACTTTAAACCAATGCAGAAATTTCATTCCATCGATCCCCCATAAACGTTTTATTTACCTAGTGCAGGATTGTATTGCCGGGAAAATAGAATTGTCGCCACCGAATTACATCTGACCCGATCTAAGCTCTTTCAATTCCCGCGGACTCTTGGGGGATCAGGCGGAAGCACAAAAAAACCTAAACAAAATAAAATAAAAAGACTCCGAAAGAAGGTGAAACGATCGGCTGAAAGTGGAAGGAACGATTCTCGTCTAGGGAGACATTCAATCGCCTGAACGAAAATCTTTTCCGATTCAAGATGTCCAGTTGCGTCGAGGCCAGACCTCCGCTTAATCGGTCTTGTGTCTGAAAAACAGTCAACACCACCAATCGATCCCCCGGATTTATGGATTCCCCGGGAATTCCATTCCTAATTCCACTAAACGAAATTGTCTTGTTTATGGCTGAAACACTTTATTTCCGGAAAAATTTTACGAGCCATCAACATCTCGCAAGCTCAAACTGGAAAACTTTTTAGTCCCTAAAAAAAGGGAGGATCGTCCCTTGTGGGAGCACAACGTACGTATGGGTATGATAAATCGGACGGAAGCTTCGACAGTGAATGTATAAAATCCCGGTGTTGAGAGCGACGAGATGGCTGAGGAGGGGGAGGGTTTCCAGGGGTTATGGGCGAGGGGACGGGGTTTTTTCCAAGCGGGTGAAAAAAGATGGTGGCTTTGCCATTTTGCCAGGGTTATTTGTCATACTGCCGGGGTGCTTCTGCATGGGCGAGTGTTCCGACGATAGCCTGTCGTCGAAAAATCTCGGAGGGGGGTTATAGATTGTCCTGGCACGGTGCTTAGGACCTCGGTACACTGACGGGAGCCACTGGGCACGTCAATGCTTTCTGGTGCAGAGAAGAGGGAGAGGGGAAAGGAGTTTGACACAATTGCTGAGAATGACGCTAATCAGTGCTGGTGTAATTTAGGGGGACGAGGGTTATTGCTTGTTGGGGAAAATTAGAGTTTTAGGAATGTTAATTGGGGAGTAGAGGATTTAATTATTGCTAGGGAATTCTTCTTGGATATTTTTTCGATACCCGCCCCTGCACTTGGGCTAAAAAAAACATTCACGTCTTGTCGGACAAGATAATAAATATGAGGAAAATTGAGGGGGACAACCTATCTTCAAATTTTCAATTGATTAAACATTCATTTTTTGACTGAAAATGCTAAAATTTCGTGATTTCTCCCCGTGAATTGAGTTCAAATGAATAAAAGACAAATAAGGAATAAATAGAAACGAATAAAAAATACAAAATAAAACGTTTTATTCAGTTGGAATGCGCCATTTCTCCAAATGCAGCAATTTCTCCCAAAATAGTGCTATTTTAATGCCAAGGTTTCCCAAAAATTTCGTGAAAATGTGAATTGGGATCCACATTTGTGGAGATGAAAATTCCCAATGACTCAAGGTGTGAAAAATAAATAATTCTCCCTGATGTTTCTCGCTGCCGATGAAACAATGCTTCAATGCTTTCTGGTGCAGAGAAGAGGGAGAGGGGAAAGGAGTTTGACACAATTGCTCAGAATGACGCTAATCAGTGCTGGTGTAATTTAGGGGGACGAGGGTTATTGCTTATTGGGGAGAATTAGAGTTTTAGGAATGTTAATTGGGGAGTAGAGGATTTAATTATTGCTAGGGAATTCTTCTTGGATATTTTTTCGATACCCGCCCCTGCACTTGGGCTAAAAAAAAACATTCACGTCTTGTCGGACAAGATAATAAAAATGAGGAAAATTGAGGGGGACAACCTATCTTCAAATTTTCAATTGATTAAACATTCATTTTTTGACTGAAAATGCTAAAATTTCGTGATTTCTCCCCGTGAACTGAGTTCAAATGAATAAAAGACAAATAAGGAATAAATAGAAACGAATAAAAAATACAAAATAAAACGTTTTATTCAGTTGGAATGCGCCATTTCTCCAAATGACAAATTTCGTGAAAATGTGAATTGGGATCCACATTTGTGGAGATGAAAATTCCCAATGACTCAAGGTGTGAAAAATAAATAATTCTCCCTGATGTTTCTCGCTGCCGATGAAAGTACTTGCGTCACACGTGTTTCCATTAGCCGGGGGTCCGTGAAAAAAAATGTGGCATCAATTTAAATGCTGATGAAAGCCTTTTCCTTCAAGCACCAAAAACACTTCACTCGCTGTCCTCCCAATCTTTATGGTTATAATATACATACTTTCACACTGTACGCTGTGGAATATATCCATCAGCGTATCTGACTGGATCACCGACGCAAATTGAATCACCCAACCGGAATGCAAGGTGTTTATTGAGATTTCATGGTAATCGAGAGTGATTGGGGAGAGGTGACCAGGTGATATACAGATAGCAGTTATTAAAAATTTTTCGTTGACGTATTATTTCGGGAATTTTATCGCGTGGGTTTCAGGCAATTTAACTCCATTCAGGGTTGAGCTTTGTGTGAGGCGAGGTTGAATGGAGGATAGTAGATGACGAAATGAGAGTATTACGTATTACATCGTGAACATTATCATCAGAATGTTTTTATTGTTATTTAAAATGCCTCTTGATTTTTAGGCTCGCAGAGTATTACGTTTTCTAAACGTCATGTTTTTCATGCGGGCCATGTTCACAGGGAGACGCTCTTCCCAGAAATATTATAAAATTATCCTTGAATCAATAATGTTTTTATTGTTGGGGAAAGGTATCTTTCAATGTGAAAATGAAATTAATGGAATTTTATTTGTATTGAGAAAATTACAGAAATAAAGATGAATTATTTGATCACTTATTTGATTCAAATACAGTTTATTCAGTGGGGGAAATCGAAAAAAATTAAGGTAAATGTAGTCTGGAATTTCAAATTAATTGAACATTCAGCTCAATTTGATTTAGAGTAGTCATGAATTCACTTAAATTTTCAATAAAAATATGAAAATATTATATATACCTGACTTTTCCTGGAATTGTGAATATTGAGGAATGGAGGACAGTGGATGATAAAAACACGATCAGAATTTCACCTCAATTATGCCATTACAGTTGACAGAAATTAAGGAAATTCAGGCAAATGTCTCTTTACATTTTCAAGTAATTGAAAATTCAAGTAAGTTGAGGAATTCTAGTATTTTTCGTACCTAAAAATGTTTAATTGCATCAAATTGTTCGTGAAATTTGAAATTTATCACATTTAATTTTTTTAACAGTATAAATAATATAAATAAATTACTAAATGAAAGAAGAACTCTCGCAAGAATTCTATCAAAATGAATCATCAATTTTTTCTTCATCATATTAGTGACTTCAGCATGAATTCAGTCTCAAAAATATTGAGCTGAAAGTTCCGGCACACTTCTTGGAAATTTACATCCCATTCCAGTTCCACAAAAATTTCAAGGAATTTCGTAATTGAAAATTAAAAATTTTATATAAAAATCAATGAAAACTGTCAATTTCCGTCGAATCATTCTCTGAAAATCAATAAAAACCCGCAAAACTCTGGTGAATATATCTGTGAATCTTCCCTGATTCAAAAATTCACTGCAATTTCTTACCGACTATTCCCACTCCGATTAAAAATTCTCGTATTCCCGTTTCTAAAAGACAAGCAATGTCCCAGAATATTCAATAAAATCTCAAATTTCACGCCTCCAACTGCCCCTGAAATTTCAATTTTTCCAACAGCCCACACGCCAGCAACCCACCTAAAACCTCCGCCATTTCCACACTGAGAAAAATTTCAATGGTAATTTTAACAACAAGGGAATTGTCAAAGAAATTATATTTACAGTAACAATAAACTTTGCAGATTAAACTAGGATTCATCGTTCGATTTACTATGTCAAATAGTGACATCCACATTATGATCTAATTTTCACTTTAATGTAATAGTTGAATCTACAATGTTCATTGTTACCATAACTATTATTCTTTTGACAATTCTCTTGTAGTTGAAATTACCATTGAAATTTCTCTCAGTGCAGAGACCCTGGATGATCAATTAACCGGCGCGTCTGGCTGGTAGATCCCTTAATCGTCCCAGCCAATGGGATCGCCAGTCCCGAGCAACCCCTCGCGAGGCACCCCTCCATCAACCCGGGGTGGCAAACCAGTAACGCTCCTGCCTGATGACGCCCGACCTGCTCCAAAGTTCATCACATCTCCTCGAGAATAAGCGACGCTGAGCCGAGAGCCCCCCGCCATCTCCAATTGTCAACGGTTTTCCCAAAAAAAATTTCAATATTTTTCAGGTGCGCAGCTTCACAGCGGGCACTGCACTCACAGCGGCTGCGGCGCGGGGTGAGGAGGGGGGCTCAATGGATGCTCTCATAAGTTATTGATTGGCGACGAGAGCTGAGATACTAGCGGGGCCATTGGCTGTCAGTTGTCATAGCAACGGAACCTGCGCATTTCGCATGAAACGTTTACCTTAAATGCCCGGGAATTACGCTACGTGATTTTCATCCCTCCCCTCCTCGCCATTCTATCATGGAGGACGCTTTAGCGATAATGTAATTTCGTGGAAACCTCGTCGGTGATAGCTCTCTCTCGCTCTCTCTCTCTCTCTCCCTGGATCGTTCAGCTTCCTCTTACCAGCTACAGCTTCAATAATCATTCTCTTCTGCAAACGCTGCAGTTAATTCCCTCGGTTTCCTCTCGTCCTCCATCAAAGTCGATTCGTCGCCTTTTTTTCCCCTTTTCTTCATCTGTTAAACGAACCCAATAGGAAAAATCTCGGCGGATCTGGGCAATGACATTCCTCGGGCCTCGAGGAACTCAACGGCCACCTTTTTTCACGGTTTTTTTTCGGTCATTCGATCATGGGAATTTATCAGGGGATGTGCCACACGTTTTGAGTTACTTGTCACGTATTAAACGTTACCCGGCTGGGGATGCGCGAAGACCACCCCCATGGGGGCTGTGCCGCAACCAGGGGAGTCCCCGCATTAACTAACTGAGCCCTGATTCGTCCGTGTAGTCTTCATACCCGGGGAAATGGGGACAAAAGGCTTGCAGGATTTTTTCCTCGATGTTGGAGTTAATTTTTTACACGGAGAGACATTTTCTAGAATTCTAGTACACGGAGAGACGTGTTCAGTAAAAATTACGGAACTCACAATTCACTCACCGATTACGGAATCGACTCAGAAAATTTAAGGGACGGTATCGTCATTTTTCACAGGAGATTCAGATCAAATTTACGGAACGCTCCGGAAAAATTCCGTGATAGTTCCGTAAAATTTCCTACGACCACATTTTGCTACGGAATTACGGAAAAGATACGTCATTTTTACTGAATATTTCCCTCCGTGCAGAAAATATTCCACAGATGAATCACTGTTTTTCATGAAGCACGAAACATTCATGCAAAATGCTCCCGAAAATTCCCGAATAAGAAATAATTTAACGAATAAAATTCTAAATTTTCCCAGAAAACCACAGAGGCCTCTAAATATTCCGATTCCCTTCTCATTACCCCTCAAAAATGACGGAATCGTCCCTAAAAAAATCATAAAACAGTCCAGTCTCACTGAACAAATTCCAAAACGACACTAAAATTTGCGGAACGCTCCGGAAAAATTCCGTGACAGTTCCGTAAAATTTCTTACAACCAAATTTTGCTCCGGAATTACGGAAAAGATAGGTAATTGTTATTAAATATTTCTCTCCGTGTATTCATACTGGACAAAATCACAATCCACCGGCTGTGAAAAATTCTAGTGCTGTTAAGGGAAAATTTCTTGATATTTCTGGTAAAATTTCTGGGGAGTTCTGTGAAATTTTCACAGAAATCCGAGGGAAAATTCACGTTTTCCCCAATAAAATTTCTAGTGCCGGCACTAGAAATTTTTCCTGGCCGTCAACTTACGTCTCTTTTCCCGTGCTAGCACTAGAATTTTTCTAAAAAAAATTTCTCGATGTAGGCAGTAGTGGAATGGTCTGGGGGAATTTTAGGGGAGTTTTGGTTTCGAATTCGTGATTTTAAGGAGAAGCGAATGGACAATGCAATTCACTAGCGAAGTGGTCAAACGGTTTAAGTCGATTTTGGTTACTGCCCAGTTTTCAATGAATATCTTGAAATCTAAGGGAAATAGAAAAATTTTCATAATCACATTTATTGTAGCTCTAAACCGGCTCTACAAAACAGGTTATAATAAAAATTTTACCATCTCCCTTAGATTCCGAAATATTCATTGAAAACTGGCCCATAGCCAAAATTGACTTATTGTACCGTTTCACCACTTCACTACTGAATTAATTTCATCGGATGAAGATTTTTCCATTTCTATCCTCTAAAACTCTGTAGCAAAACGGGTTGTCTTACATGAAGTTGCGGAAAATTTTCTATAAAACCTCTCCCAACCATTTTTTAATTAACGAGCAATTTTCTCAATTTCAGAGATAAATTCCGTAAATTGATAAAATTACTTTCTCAATGTAATTTTTCAGTTAGCGTGGAAAGTTTGAAATGCAACATGTGGCAGCACTTGACTCGGCATTTCTACGAATGCACATAAACTGCGATTTTTTTTATGGGGTCTTTCTCTGGGCGTGGCAGCGTCTCGGATTTCTCGGGGTTTCAGATCCTTCTAAAGAGAATTTCGATCTGCGGAGAAATAAAACAGGCATATTGTTTCCCAAGTTTGGACATGAAATATCTGAATTAGTTAAAGACCCTTGGTGGTGTCATTTTTCACGTCTGAAATTCGACTAATGGACGTTAATGAATGTCGAACGAGAAATGATCCGAATAATGTATTTTCCCCGGCATTTCCTCGCTTCACGAGTGCCCAGAGTGACTCCAAATGGAGAAAATGGATTTGTTACTTCAAAAATGAGAGTCGTTAATTCATTAATAAATTACACCCCTTTCGCCTCTCTCACTTTTGGCCTGAGCCAATTATAATTCCGTCGAATTGCCTGTTGCTAATAAATCTCCAACGGAAACCGTATACACAGGGCAGGTCGATTATTACTGGCATCAGGTCGGCCGTAAGAATATCACCTTCCTTTTTTTAACTTCTCGTCTTTCATCATCCACCGGAGGTATTAAATTCGAAATAAAAACAGAGAATCATCGAGAATTAACAAAATCAAATGCACTTATTTTAAAAAACACAGAGGATTTATTTTTCTTCAATTAACATTAATGTTCTTGCCGATATTTTTGCAAAAAAATATAGACTAAATATTGTAGACACGACATGCAGAGAATTTCAATCCTTTTTATGATAAAAAATGTTTGAATTTGTTGGTAAAAACAAAGAATTTTTAATTGACAATATCTGGAGAACCGCTGAGTCGAATTGGCCGCTTTTTTTTGTATTTTCACAGCATTTTCATAATCTTGAGAATGACATATGATTCATTCAATTCGAATCGTTCGTTCTACGGATATTAACAGTTGAAAACGGTCCACTGTATGAGAAAATTTTAGCGAAATTTCCCAAATTTAATTATTAGTTGAAAAAAATTATTAATTGTTTAAAAAAACGAGATTTGTGTGTTTCAAATTAACAATAATGTTCTTGACGAATCATCCATTTCGCAGATATGAACAATTAAAAACAGTCCATTTTAAAACAAAAGTTCATTAAAATTTCCCAAATTCAATGAATAATTGAAAAAAAATCGTCACCATTATTTCTGTTTTTTTCTATTTTCCTCGCAATTTACAAACATTATCACTCATTCATCTTACAGCTCTCCAAGACGATCAACTTCTAATTGAGTGATCTCGGAGTCCCCACCGGCGAATAATCCCGACGAGGAAAAAATTTCTCCCGATCAGGTGTAACCCGTAACGACTCTGTTGCATCTCATGGTGAGATTTTAATGATTGGATCTCTAACAAGCAACTCACCCGGCAAGAAAAGAAGTTCTCGGCAATTTTTTTCCATTGACGAATTTTTTTATTCACCTCTCGGTGAAAAGAGGCCCGAAGAAATCGCGTAAACGAGAAACGGGATTCCAGGGATTGTGTCTTGAAGTTGTCGTTAAAGAACTCCGAAATGATAACCCGGACATTTGCCCGAGTGAATTTATCAGTGGGCGACATCATTGTTTTGGATATTACGCTCAGAGAAAAACAAATACGTTGTCAAACAAGTCTTGTTTGGGCCAACAAAATCGCTAGTTGAAAATTGCCAAAAGAGAATTTGTTTGGTTCGAATTTGAAAGTCTCAAACATGAATAATTGTTCCGCTTTCGACAGCAACGAAATATTTGGCGCAAGAGGCGGATAATTCACACCAGACGGTGCCTTTTCAGGATGAAAATATCTCATATAGAGGAAAATTTATCAACAAATATTCTATCCCTAAGTTACAAGATTGCTATCACATCATTATTATTGTTTCATTTAAGGGTTCATTTCTTGTCTGCGATTATTAGACAGCCGAAACGAAAAACTACTATCCCTTGTTTCGCACAAAACAAAGATTTCTCGGGAGCAAAATACGTATGGGAGTATCGAATAACGAAGGAGTAGTGCTAGAAATGTCATTTCTTGCGTCTACAGAGAATGCAATTTTTTTTTGAACTACTAAATCAATTTTTGCGACAAAAATTTTTCATTCCGGCGCACTCTCTGCTGTTTGGCACAAAAAAATCCTTTTTTGATAATTTTCAAAAAACGATTTTCTTGGCACAAGTAAGACTTGTTTGAGAACTTTGTCATCTTTTTCTCAGTGTGGGAAAAAATGAGGAAAGAACAATGATGGTAATATTCAGTGGAATACACTCGAGTAGGACCCAAATTATGCCGCGGAGGAATAGTATTTATGGCACCTATCACGTAGAAGTTTAATGACGACACTGTATACCGGGATTACCATCGTTTTTCATTGGACGCATTTTCGACGAATCCCGGGGCTGTATAAGTTCGGTGATACCGATCGTATCGACGTGCCCTGGAGAGTTATTCAAACCCGAGGAGGAAAAAATAAATGTAGTTAACGTTTAAATGTCTTCACGTCCAGTCTTGGTAATTAATTGATTCTCGAGACTCGCGTCGTTTTACAGGATTCAAATGTGGATTAAGGAGCCGTGGGCTCGAACTGAATGTTGTGACATTTTCGTCATTAATTTCCGCTTCAACGGTGGGACATGAATTGGCATTTTAATGTGGAGAGATGAGTAGGGGAACGATTTCGTCAATTTTTTTAGTAAAACTTCATTGAAGTTGTAATTCGACTGGAATTTCAATGAATTTCGCCACTGGAAACTCACAATTTGATGGAAAAATCAGGAAAGTTGAGGTGAAGTGAATGAATTTTTGAATTTTTAATTAATTTGAGATTTAGCGTGATTTATTAATATTTATTGCATTAAACATTCATGTTGTTACTGAACATTCAATTGTGACGTGCCCTCGAGAGTTATTCAAACCCGAGGAGGAAAAAATAAATGTAGTTCACGTTTAAATGTCTTCACATCGTCTTGATAATTAATTGAGTCTCGAGACTCGCGTATTTTGAGCTCGAATTGAATGTTCTGACATTTTCGTCATTAATTTCTACTTCATTTGCCTGACATGAATTAACATTGCAATATGGACAGATAAATACGGAAAAATTTCATTAATTTTACGAATCAAACACTGGAAAAATTCTCATACAGTGCCGGCACTATAAAATTTCTGGGTCTGTGAACTTCATCGACAGTTCCAGGGAAAATCGTTTCGAGTGCATTCCCAGTTCTTGGGCGCAGCTGAAATTTTATTTTGCTCTCGGTGAGATTTTTCTACTGTTTTCTCCTTACAATTAATTCAACCTTAACAGCGAAATTAAGTTCTACAAGTTGTTATTACTCTTAAAAATGCCCCCTTTCAATCACTGAAATTCCACCATGAGCGGTACAATTCCGCGAAAAAGTATCAGATCGCATTCTAAAACCTCCGGTCAATCATAACCGCAGTGCAACCCTATTGCGTTACTTTTTGCTCCAAATCAATTTGTTGGGATGGAGAGTCAATTAATTTTGGTACGGTGGGTGGGTGGTGGATATTTATAGGGGGCCAGGTGGCTGAGGGCTACCTCCCGGCTCAACGGTACAACCGATCGAATCCAACGTCATCTGTACACGACATTTTTTCCATTCATTCATATGTGAGTAATTCATTCACTCCTCTTCGTCATCATTTATCATAAATGTTCTTATTACGAATCAATCATCGCGGAAGTTCTCAATGATCTGTCGGGATGGGAAGACATTTCCCAAAATATTTCAGAAATCTTGAGGTGTAATTACCATTTTTTTATATGGAATTGCGTGATAAATATTTTTGAAGAATTTGCATCATCTAAATTGTTTAACGGAATGATTTCATTTGTTTGAACTTCTGAATTGTCTTTTTTTCATTATTGAATATATTTTGGAAATGATTTTAAATTATGAATGAATTATTCACAAATAAAAAAATTTATTTCTAGACATGTCATCAATTATTCATGAAAAAAGTCTGGCTTTTCAGTAAAAAAAAATCTGAACAAATATTTAAACAATAGGTAAGACATTCCCTGAGGTTTCAAAACGGAAATAAAAATAAAGTTCACCCTTCCATAAAATAATTATCACAAAATGACCAGTAATTTTTCTCCTCCATTTCAATAATATCTTTGTCATAAATTGATAGTTTTATATTAATTTGAAACAAAATAAATTAATACAACATAACACGACAGTAAATTTATATTTTTTATTTTTCCTTTTATTTCAACAAAAATGTTGCAATTATTAAAAAAATAATTCTTTCAAATTAAAAAAAATTTGTATTCCATTTGAACAGAAACTTTCCCCACAAAATAAATTACCAACTCCATTCATTTGAGGAGAAACGGAACCCCTGCGTCTATACGAACTTTTAGAATCGCAACAATGCAATAATCGAGTCGACAAAAATTAACAAAAAAAAATTAATAATTGTAGGAGAAAACAAAATTCCAGAATTTGATACAGACAAAGGGGGTCCTCCCCCCTAATTAAACTAAACTTGACTCAATCTAAAGCC
>NW_021680419.1:529832-535061 GCF_001412515.2 Diachasma alloeum
CCCCCCCCCCCCGGATCCCCAGAAAAAATCCACGTTAATATCCCCCCGCAATAGCTGAAAAAAATGTTAAAAAAGTGTCTCACTCCTCGTACCCCCTTAAACCCCACGAGCGTGGGTAAATCTCTATGAGATTCCACTCAACCGGAAGTCGTAACATAGGCCAACAATTTGATCCATCTGCACTCCTGGAAAGCGTCGAAATTGCTGTGAGAGCCTGGATGTAACAACACGCAACGTGATCTCCACAAATCGCGGCACTTTGGCACAGAAAACTCCAGCCATCTTCCCCATTCTCCCCATACTATTTCATTTTTTCTCCTCCAAGCCGAGATGTAAAGGTGAGGTAAAACAGCTAAGTCCGCTGATGTTAAAAATGAAAAGTAGATACGTTTTGTTCGGGAATAAAGGATCGAAAACCAAACAACGCTGTTGGAATGAATATGGGCGGAGAAGTTGAAGGCGAATCGCACAGTTGGTTGAGCGCACTAAGCAAACAGTAGTTTGGTAGTTGTTATATGCTCGTAAGACGAGCGAATAAAGTGGGTAAGGAGATGTTAGGCCATTGGTTTTGTACCTTCACGGGAGAATATCGACTGATACTGGTGAGTGTGGAGGATCGTTTGGGACTTCTCTCTTTACCCCTCAGCATCGAGCCTGTCTATGACCGAGTGCAAGGTGAAAATTGCTGGCTTTCGACTGGGCACTCGTTTCCACCCGTAGACCTCTCGCCATACGGCATGTTGGGGCATCCGCGGGAGTGCTCTATTCAAGCACCGACGGGCAAAACTTGGACGCGTTTTATCGACATAAATTGCCTTCGAGAGTTGCCAATGCAACCTGGGGATAATGCGGGTCGTGTGCATCGGGAATATACTCAAACGTCTTTCGAGTTTATTTCTCCACTTGGGTTTTTAGTTCGGTGGAGAGAATAACGCGGGGCAATATGGGGTAATGCTCTTAAATCTTTTACTACTGGGCTTTCTCGGTAAGTCATGCAGGCGATTGCTGGCCAGAGGGAGTTGGGAATTACCGGCTGGTTTTTGGGATCGCGGGGTCCAGGCAGATTCAGGAATTCTCAAGAAATTTCAAGGAATTTCAGCGTTGATGATTTTAAACTTAACAAATCGAGGGACAGGGGAAATTTCAGGTTAATTACCTCATGATAGTTAATAGAAATGAGAAAAATTCAGCGTAATAATTAATAATAATTGATAATTAATATTTCAATGATAGTCGAAGTTCAAAATTATTGTGAAAATTGAACATTTTCATTTACACCGTTGGAAATTTCATGAATAGTTAATTAATAATTCTCAGAATAATAACGTTGGATTGGATTTATGAATAAAAAATAATGAATTCCGTATTTTGAGTAGCAGAAAGTCGAGAATTTCCCAACAAACTCAACTTTTCAAACCGAATTCATAAAAAAGTTGCCGATTTCTATCAATTTTTACAGAATAATTGAGCTCAAATTCCCACTTATCCCATTATTCAATTATCTCGTGCTACATCTTTTATTCCTGCGGTCAATAAACTCATATTTTATTAAACTCATATTTTTTCAAAACCATCATCTTGGTTTCTCTTGTTTTCTTTGTTAAAGGAAGCCCCCAAAACTTTCAGACTGTCCCCAATTCCCAAAAAAAAACAAAAATCAAAACTTACTGAAGAAGTCATGACCAAACGCCACCACCTCGTACACCATTTAAATTACCAGCCATGCATTAGCGACTGACAGCCGTACATTCTGTAAATATGTATTCCATGCATAATGGATTTTCTTTGAAGCCACGCGAGTGAGACTGGTCCGTACTCATTACCCCCATCGATCAATCATCTCGAATGAAACAAATAATTCACCAGCACGGTACACACACATTTTCACGTGCTTCGAGACTGAAAATTGTCGGAAAAAATGCCACCTGATTGCCCGCAACAATGAAATTGGATGATAAAAGATTTTATGGAGTAACGGGGCCACTATCTCACCCGTGAGAAAATTCTCCAGAGTTGATTACAGTTTTTTCCCTCCAACATTTGTCTGAAATATTCATAAAAAATATGTAAGAGTCAAATTTTCACATCCATTTGATTTGACTCCGTGAAATAAAGGAAAATATAAATGATACTCGAGGAAAAGAGGTCGGGGGCGCTTACCTCAGGGGCAAGTTCGTGTTGAGATCGAATTGCCACGATAGTAATACCACGATCTTGGGATGATCGGGAATAAGGCAGAAGGGGGGCAATTTCATTGGTGAACGTTAGTGAAGGAAAGTAAAGTATCAGTCATTTTGCAACGGGCTCTTGACATTCAATTTGCGACTATATCGGTACTTGGTCATTATCTTTTGAATCCGGTAGGCACTAGAAATTCCTCCCTGTTGTATCGTAAGAAAATACTAAGCCTCGAGCCAGGTTGAGGTAATTTTTTATGCCAACCTTTGTATTTTTACTGGTTTTAAGGGGAGACTATTGAGTTTTGAAAGTCACAGGCGATTGGAGTGCGATTTCTCATGCATTGAAGATTGATTATATATGTTCGTCTGTATTATTAAAATCCAAATGGACTTCTGGTGGTGAAAATTTGGTATTCGAAATTAAAACTATAAAATTAAGGGTCTTGAGGGTCAGATTAAGGGTCATGAGGATCAGAATAAAGGTCATCCGAGTCAGAATAAAGGTCATTGAATGAGGGTCAGAATAAAGGTCATGAGGCTCAGAATAAGGATCATGAGGGTCAGATTAAGGGTCATGAGGCTCAGAATAAGGATCATGAGGGTCAGATTAAGGGTCATGAGGCTCAGAATAAGGATCATGAGGGTCAGATTAAGGGTCATGAGGATCAGAATAAAGGTCATGAGGGTCAGATTAAAGGTCAAATAAGTCAGAATAAGAGTCATGAGGGTCATGAGGATCAGAATAAAGGTCATCCGGGTCAGAATAAAGGTCATGAGGGTCAGATGAAGGGTCGGGAGGGTCGGTATAAGGGTCACGAGAATCAGAATAAAGGTCATGAGGGTCAGATTAAGGGCCATGAGAGTCAGGTGAAGAGTCGGAAGGGTCAGAATGAGGATCATGGAGGTCATACGGGGATGATATCGGGGTCATACGAGGGTTGGCGAGCGGAGCGAGCAAGGGACGTCATTCCAAATACGTCAGCCATGTTGTGTACCCGTTCAGCTCATCGCAGGGGCCACTTAACAAATGACCAATGTTGTAATTCTTATCTGCCATTTAATTATGTATCAGTGAATCTGCATTCCCATGTAAATTGCACTACAATTACTCGTACACACACGATAATAAACGTTTCAGTTCCTCTCGGATGGATTTCAATCCGCTTTTTTATTCCTCACAGACGACAGAATAGATCCAATAAATTATTATGGGATATTCTGTGTCGCATTATTGCTCTCGGGTTTAATTAATGAGATCCGTCGGCCAAGTCTGCTGTGACAATGTTCCCGTTCAACTCCATCATAATCGAAGATGGTATCAATTTGGAGGAATAAATTCCACCGTTTCCGATACGGCTACGAGCGCTATCGGTTAATCGACACTGGCCCCAACACATGCACATCAGTGTCGAGACGTTAAACCAGGATATTTCCATATTAATGCAGTTAGAATGCAAATTGAACGATATAATTAGCTCGCTACGGGCCAATTAGAGGATAATTTTTTGCTCGATCGAAAAAAAAGTGGTGTACTTTGAACATCTCGATTTGTACGAGGGACAAGTGAAGATTGAGTTCCAAATTTCACTAAGAATTCAACGGAATTCTACATTTTGAAGCAGCAGGAAGACGAGAATTCCGCAAACTGGTTGAATATTCAATTAAAAAGTCGATATTTAGCACAAAATTATGCTGATGTTTTATTCAATTGAAATATCAAGAATATATTTTCCCGAATTTTTCAAATTTCTTCACATTTTGAATAATGGAAAGAAAAACAAAATTCCTGCAAATTTCATGAAAAAAATTTCAACTTCATACTTCAATTATTTGAAATTCCGTATTCTAAGAATTTTAAGATAAGAATTTATTGCTTTATCACATTTCGAAATCCGTTATTTTGTATTTTATCAAAAGTCACTCCTCATTTGTATTTCAAATACAATATAATCAATCCTCATAAATAGAAAGTCCCAATTTTCTTCTGGTTTTGACTGTAAAACCAGAATTTCTCATTGCTCGTTAAAAAATAAAAAAATTAGTGACCTTTCCCATCGGAAAATCGTCTGTGATGTTATATGACAAATTAGGATATCCAAGAAAATAGAGGTGTATCCACCGTATACCTCATGGCCGACGTAATAAGAAAGCGAACGAGAGTCACAAATTCCTGGACTTCATTATTCGAGTCATCGATCATGTAATTTATTCCGATAAACTATCAGCTCTCTTATTATATCTAAATTTATGGAAACTCCCTTTATACTTAATCGACAATTTGAATAGTTGAAATCGTTTTATTCGCTGAAATTTCAAAAAAATTTGATGACATTATTTTTCCTGAATTATTATTTAGACAGCAAAGAAATCAAATTCAGTAAGTATTTTATCTGGAATTAATTGAATCGAATACATATTATTTACCACAATGTTTTAAAATGAATAATAATTATTTATTTAGTTTATTTTCAATTTTATTTGCGATTCCATTCCCATTAAGTGCATATCAACAATTACTTAGAAGAGGATTGTCCAGACGGCAAACGATGCAAGTTTATCAACAAATAATTCTTTATTTCAGTAGCGAAGTGGTAAAACGGTTTAAGTCGAACTTTTCTCCCAGTTGAGTTTTCGAGGAATATTTCGGAAATTTTATCCTGACGCATAATAAATTTTACCTAATTCCTAAAACCTATTCCATTCGATTCCTGAGGAAATTTCGGTCCCCTATAGGCAAGTGGATGGCTCAGAATTGCGTTTTTCCATTTTCTAAACCCTATACAAGATGAATTGAATTAATTTTTTTTGGCACTTTCGTTTTTCGCGATTATCTCGGAAACTATGAGAGATAGAGCCTTAAAACCTATTCCATTCGATTCCTGAGGAAATTTCGGTCCCCTATAGGCAAGTGGATGGCTCAGAATTGCGTTTTTCCATTTTCTACACCCTATACAAGATGAATTGAATTAATTTTTTTTGGCACTTTCGTTTTTCGCGATTATCTCGGAAACTATGAGAGATAGAGCCTTAAAACCTATTCCATTCGATT
>NW_021680419.1:535315-569983 GCF_001412515.2 Diachasma alloeum
CAAACTTCACGCATGCGTGGAGTGTATGGAGTGTACGGGAGTGATTCACGCAATGGTGCGAATAGTCACGGCCTTTATTTTAATGTTGAAAACGGAGTCGTGTCCCTGTCCCTTAACAAGCCCAATCGACAGTTACCCAAGTGAATGGTGATGTATAAAATGTGGTTGGTAAGAATAACAAGGAACGGTTTCATCCGCACATTCAGCCCCTCCGATGGAAAATGGTTTAGCGGGGACAAAAACGGGTATTGTTGCATTTACACACTGATCCATGATCTCCCCCTCGCTTCCGATGCTGTATAAAGTATAAGCTATCATCCCCGGTAGTTAACTCAAATTGCATTAGGAGCGATCCTGGGATGTACCCCCCAGGGGTGGGCGTATTGTTGTCGGGTCGAGGGTGGAACAACCACCAACACTCAGTTAGGGTGGAGAAAATTCTGATCGTTTCGAACTGAACAAGCCACTCTGTAGATATAAAGTGTAATTTTACCGGAGGGGCATCTCAACGATTTGGTCTATTTGTTTAATGGGGGCTTATTGTGCTAGATGATTCAGTGGGAAATGACGCGAAACAATCAATTTTTATCTGTTATTCTTTCATGTCTCGTTGTGCGAACGAGTTTAAACTCAATTTAATGGAATCATGTCGCAATTTTTGTAATGTGAATCGTTTAATAATAATAATATTTTATATTATTAAATTGATATTTGGTATTGATTGTTTATCGCTTATTTTTGCACTGTTCATTTCATACAGCCAGAGAAATGACGCATTTGAATGGAAAAAAATGGTCATTTGATTGAAATTATGTTTGATTTTTCATGTTTTCTGGGTCGTGTAGATTAAATAAATAAATCGCCCTGATGAGGAGCTCTATTTTATTTAGGGCTATCGTTTTGAATAGTAATTTACAGGAGAATGGCTTTGGATTTGATGTAAACAGGAAAAAAATCCCGGGATTCCAGAAATTGTGAAAAATTTAAAAATAAATTTCCCCGAATGTTCCGGACTTCTATAAATTTTCATGGAATAACTGCAATTGACAGTGACGCGATTCCCCAAAATTTAAATTATATCTCAACAAAATAATGCTAATATTGCATCTCTCGTTCAGTGCAAGTGACTCTGAAATAAATTCACAGCAATTTCTGAATTTCGAAAACACTTGCCGAAGTTTACCGTAAAACTTATCCGAGAAATAAAATTTATCACTTCAATTTTCTGGAAACCCATATCAGGAAAGTCATATATGAAAATTGTGATGGGATTTGGGGGCTTATTCAACCCAGTAAAAGTAGGCGATAAACCCCACGTATGACAGGACACGGAGGAATTTATTTTCCTACGTCGTCGCTGCGCTCCTATTCCTCGAGAATAAAAAAAAATGACACGAAATAAATCGTGATATACTTCTCCCTCCGTCGTTATGGGGCACGCCGAGGAGAGACTACGGAAACCGGGGAATATTCGGGAGAAAAATTGTTCTGCATATTGTTGGAAATTGATCTTCCCTCTTTTTTATACATCTTTTTTATTTTTATCTCAATCTTATTCTTTGTTCGGCGCCCACATGTGCTGATGTATTGCCTCAGTGATTGTCAAAATTTCCGGGAAATGCGCCACGTGTCGGGGAAACGGGTGATTTTTCGTGGGAATATCTCAGATAATTACCATCTTTACCCACTAATTGTCTAACAAAATCTATAATTCAGTAGCGAAGTGGTAAAACGGTTTAAGTCGGGTTAGATCTCCCAGTTGAATTTTTGAGGAATATTTCCGAATCTAAGTGAGATAGCGAATTTTTCGTTATTATATTTGTTGTAGCTCTCAATCGGCTCTACAAAAAAGGTCTTAATAAAAATTTTGCTGTCTCCCTTAGATTCCGAGATATTTATTGAAAACTGGTCAATCGTCGATATTGACTTGTACCACTTTACCACTTCGCTTTTTTGCGGAATATTTCCGAATCTAAGTGAGATAGCGAATTTTTCTTTATTACATTTGTTATAGCTCTCAATCGGCTCTACAAAAAAGGTTTTAATAAAAATTTTGCTGTCTCCCTTAGATTCCGAGATATTTATTGAAAACTGGTCAATCATCAACATTGACTTGTACCGCTTTACCACTTTGCTTTTTTGAGCAATATTTCCGAATCTAAGAGAAATAGCGAACTTTTCGTAATCACATTTGTTGTAGCTTTCAATCAGATCTACAAAAAAGGTCTTAACAAAAATTTTGCTGTCTCCCTTAGATTCCGAGATATTTATTGAAAACTGGTCAAAATAGTCAATATTGACTTGTACCACTTTACCACTTCGCTTTTTTGAGGAATATTTCCGAATCTAAGTGAGATAGCGAATTTTTCGTTATTATATTTGTTGTAGCTCTCAATCGGCTCTACAAAAAAGGTCTTAACAAAAATTTTGCTGTCTCCCTTAGATTCCGAGATATTTATTGAAAACTGGTCAGTAGTCAATATTGACTTGTACCGCTTTACCACTTCGCTGCTGAATTCAATTGAAGGGCAAATGAGAATAAAAAATGTAAAACTTTTTAATTAAAATTCGTAATTGAGTTTTTATTCTTAATCTATCCATTTGCCCCTGCGTGTAGAGAGGGCGAAAATGTTATTCCAAGGGGGTTTACATGACGATCGAAAGCGCTTTCATCGCCATCCAGGTGCGAAACCAAAATAATAACCCCTCATAATAAAAAAAACCCAAGAAAAACATGTAACGCACAGTTCAAAGGTGACCGCAACAGATGTCCCACTCAGACATTTTTCTCTCCTCATTTTCCCAATTCTCCGGCACTGAGACACGCGCACTAATTCGAAACAGCTTTCTCACAATTTCATAAGTATTCCAACCCCCTCCGATCTACATGACTTTCTCAGCACATAAATTGGAAAAACACTTTGTCGGGGTGAAATGCATTATCTCCAGCAATAAAACTGATATTTGCGACGTGGGGAGGGGGTGAGAGTGGTCCTTTGACTTTCTTCCGTCACCGAAGGTTGACGGCCACGCCTATCCTAGAAGGAGTATCGAATTTCGATGGAAAGCAGGGATTCGGTCAGCCGGGACTTGCGAGAAAGAACACGCATGGAAAGATTTAATAGAAAACCCAGTGCTTTCTCTGAAAATTTTTATTGAATTTGTATTGGAAATCTATAAGGATTCTCTTAAAGTTCCATTAGAACTCCATTTTTTTATAGAAGATTATTTCAATAGACGATTATTGAACTTTACAAAGAAAGAAAGAGATTAATGACGAAAGAGATTAATGAAAAATTCTATTGAAAAATTATATATTTTGTGCGCTATTTCTATAGAATATTATTCCATTTACTGCGTCAATTTTTTTATTTCATTTACTGTGTCAAGACATTTGATGGAAAAAAATCAAAAGATTTGATGTTTGCTATAGAAATTCTTGGGCACAAATTTTCCAAGTTTATTTACTGTATTTTAATTTTTTCTCATACAAAATCCAAGAAAAAAAATTGAACGAGGAAAAAAATTGATGCACAGAATTCTTATACAAAAAATCCCAACAGAATAAGTTGTATAGAAAAATGAGCATCCATCGGCGTTTTTCCATAATAAAAATTCTAATAGAACACCAATAGAATTGTCACAAAGTTCCACTACAAAATCTCAGAGAAAGCGCTGGGTTTTTCAATTAAATTTTTTCGTACGTGAAGGGCAGAGGGAAAAAAATATCTCTTCTCGTTTTTTTTCCTCGAGTGGCTATTTGGACGCTTGATGTGTGAGAGCCATAAATAATGCGTTAAAAAGCTTGGAAAAAGTGTGGAGGCTCCTCTTACACGTTTTGCGGAGGGTTTTACTGATCGTATAACTATACCTTTGGAAGTTTGTTTACAGGACAGGCAAAAAGCATTCTGAGCGTCAGTCGATTTGCCGGATGGCTAGAAGCCCCATCAAAACTTCTAATTCACATGTGTGTAATCCATTACTCACGATCTAGCGAAGATGATGGGCTGTATTTAGACAAGACCCTCGAAAACACTTCCGAGTGTCATCTTGAGAGTTTCTGACATTCGGAAAACATTCACTCTCTGAACTCTGTCACACCAACCCGTCAAAACCCATCGGATAATTTTTTTTTCAAGTGAATAAGAATTACTTGAATCAGCCAAATGAATTTATTTGAGTAACCTGGACTTTTTTAAAATCGGGATCGCATTTTTATCCCGAAATTTATTAAAAATTAATATATGATGATCAAATTTTATTGTGTCTTAGAGAAATTTTATCCTGATAAAAATAAAAATTACCGTGCCGGTAGAGTAAAAATTACTGTACCGGTAGGGTAAAATTGACCAATTGTTCTAGAATTTTCGTTGTTATCTACATAAAAATTATTGGAATGGAAGGATTAAATTTATTGTACGTCAGGAGAAAATTTCTCTAACGTAGAATAAAATTTGATCATCATATATTAATTTTGACTAAATTTCGGGATAGAAATGAGGAAACGATGACTCATGATACACTTTTACAGAATCTTAGGATAATTTTTATCAAAGATTTCTCTCCGTGTGGAAATTCCTCGATTTAAAAATTTCCAAGTTCTCTTATTTAATTTATTAATCAATATTTTTTGTCTGAAAAATGAAATGTCTCGAGTTTTTTATCTGAAATGAAACTTAATTATTCTCTTTTTACTCCTATCGCCTGAATTGTTTATTTGATTTTATAAAATAATTATGTATTTACTTGTAATTGAGACATTTTCACTGAAGTAAGCATATGAATTCCCCAATTTCCACTTGAAGCATTATTTTAAAAAATAGAAAGATTTCGAATAAAAAGTTTTACTCCATTCAAACAGTGATCATCAGAAATATCTAACAGTGAAGAAAATCTCTCTTCAAGATTCTGAATTCTCTCCACCAGAAATAAGACATTTCCCGCAAAATATCCCTAATGATTATCCCAAGAAACTTCTCACCTCCGTAGCATACACGTAACCAATGGGCGCACGAAGAAGCACAGCACTCAGCAAACATTACTTTGGGGCGTTTGAGTATATTTTCTCTTTAACACGAGCCCTGAGCACAACCAATGATTCTTTTCGTTTTAGGTTCAAGGAGGGATGCAGAAGAATCAACGTGTGCACTAGAGGTGTTTTTAACAAGGGTCTGACAGGCTCGTTGCCGTTGTTATTTATCGGTTATGTCGGCGCATCTTCCATCTCGACGAAAGAGAAGCTCTTGCCAACAATCTCTCCGGGTCTTTCGTTCATTTCCATTGCTCTTCGTACGCAGCTTCTGGATGGAAACTATTTATATTCATTTGAGTGATAAAAGTCGAGGGAGGTGATAATGATATTCATTTCTATTCTGCTCTATTCTGCTCTTTAAGTGCCTTCAAATTCGATTTAGACATCATGTGATGTGTTTCTTGATAGGTCACACCCAGGGAAATGACGCATCGACATCATTTATTTCATTCAATTCATCAACCAAATTATTCTGTTGGACACGTGAACGAATTATTTTTAACAGTAAAGTCTTTGTGTGTAAAATTCATTTAATTAAATTGGCGAGTAGTTTATGCATATTGTTTATATGATCTTTATGTAGTCTATTATTCATTTATTAAAAAAGGAGTTAATATTCATTTTTATTGTGTTTAGATTTGAGAAAAAGTGAATTTTTCGACAAACACATGAATAAAAACTTCTTGTTCACTATTTTTTTTAAGAATTATGATAGAAAAAGATCTTAGGAAATTTTGTCTTGATAATTACCATTTGAATCGAATAAAAATTTTTATTTCAAAATTTTCCATCATTTTTTCGTAATATTTCAGGTGAAAATTAATGAATTAATAAATTGTTAATGTGTAATTATTAATTAATTATTTACTTCAATGGAAATGTCTCAATTGCAAATAACTGTACAAGTCATTTATAGATTCATATAAATTACTCATTTGATGTGAATAAAAAAGTGAATAAAAATAAAAATCCCGTAAATTCGATAAATTTTCACTGAATTTTCTGGAAATCAGTGGATTATTCCGGCAAAACATGTATTAAAGTCCCCCGTAAATGGATTTTTTCTACTGTTTCAAAGATTTTTGCTTGAAATTGCACACGTCATTCTCTCCAACCATTTATTCCAAATATTGCAAGGAAAGTTTTAATTACTGTCGTCACATAATTCACACGTTGTAGAATGATCCCCCACCCCCTCCACAAAAATCAATTACCACATTTAACAACTATTAAAATAAAACTCCCCATAATTCCCATAATTCCCAGCAATAACTTGCCAGCGTTTCAATTTAAATTACAAAAATTCCCGTCTAAATTCTTGATGCAGTTGCACGGGGAAAGTTTGCACACATCGGAATGAAAAAGACTCCCTCCGTCTCTCTCGAGCCCCTCAAAAATAACAACAGTTAAACCGAGTAATATTATATCCGCAACCGTGTTGAACCCCGCACGAGTCACGTGAGAGTTAACTTTACCCAGGCTCTTAATGGGGTTTTGATTTACCTCGTGGGTAACGCCTTCGTAGCGTTAACGTTTTCTCCCAGCCCACTTATATACGTATATACCTGGCTATTTCCTATGTTTCGGCAAGTTGAAAATATCGTCGTATCTCTATTACAATGTTAGAGCCCAAACAACGAGGAGAAGAGGAGAATAGAAGAGAGGAAACGACTTTCTGGGTAGCTGTGGATGGCACAAAGGCTTATCTTTTCACTGGGTCTCCCACCTCGGGACATCCAACGGGGGTTATCTACTGCGAGAAGTAAAGTGTGATGTTTCACGGGTTACCAAGACTCCTGGAATTGCTTCCCATTACTCCGTTCTTAATTTGTCATTTTTCAGGAAATATTTCTCCTAAAGTTAACGATTTTAAATACTTGGTCTCATGGCCCTTTCGGTCTCTCAGTAATTCAGGGCCATTCAGTAGAACACGCAGGAAAAAATTTGATAGAAAAACCTAGCGAATTCGTTAGAAAATTCTGTTGGATTTCTATTGAACTTTCTATTAGTTTTTGGCCGAATCTATTGAAATATGGGAAATATTTGACAGAAAAAGTCGATAGAATTCGATTTTTCTATACAACTTATTCTGTTAAGAAGAATAGGTTCTATTGAGTTTTGAGGCTTTCGCGGACAATATTATTGTTCATTATGATGGCTTCCGGGTGGATACCGCGTCTGCATTCAGCTTTTTGCCGACGTTTCGCAAACATTTCAGTCTGCATCATCAGGGCTAGGTTGCTCCGATACTGAAGCTCCCCATTGTAAGGAAGTCCTCCACGATTCTTCTACCCGAACTAAGTGACCCAATTATTTAATCCAAATAAAGAATTATTCCATTTCGACCAAAAGGAATCACACGAGAAATGTAATACTGAATCCTGCCTGAAGTGTTTAACCATTTCTCCCCGGCTCTTCTCGGAAATTTTCCCTCACACTCTACATCTACCTCCGACACTTATTACTCCTCCGTCATTCTTTCATAAAAAAAGAACAAACAGCGCGTTTTCAATCGAATAAAAGAAAAAGCAATCACAAATCCCATCGGCACCGGAGCAAACAAAAAGCGACATCGACTGTTGACAATTATTCCAGGAGCTTAATTTTTATTCGCAATCCCCCAGGTGTGTCTCTCTGCATATTTGATAAAAAAATACGAGAGAGAAGCGGAAAGAATGGGAGGCGCTGTAACAACAAGTTGATGAAACGATTAAAAGCGTAACGAGCTCCCGCTGATGGTGCTCGTTACGATGTTTCGAGTGTGTCCACTGGTGAATTACAATTTGTATGGGAAAACTGCTATGTACAGGCGGAGAAGGGGTGGGGGCTGGTGTGGGGGGTTAAATTTTCTCGATTCGCATGTATGAACGTACGCGCACCCCAGGGATCGTTTCGTCACAGGGCGGGAAGACAGGTCCTCCGGGACTGGCTCGTGGTAAATCTGTCCTTGTGGCGTTAACTGCCATTTTGAGGGGCTGCTGTTGTTGTATCTTCACAGAGGTTCTTTTTCCAATGGAGAAAAATAGTATTAAATGGAGAAAATTGCAGACTGTGACCCGATTAAATCGAATTAAACTGTTTATTTTAATATTTTGTATGCATTTCAATAATATTCATCTCAATTAGAGTGTTTTCATCATGTGAAATAAAAATAATTCAGCCATTCCTGATGAATGTTGGAATGGAATGAACGAATTAATTTAGTTGATCCAAATGAGAATTATTTTTGTTTCGTTTGGAGTTGAACAATGATTTAATTTCTCTCGTGGGATTCTTATTTCTCGAATTGTTTCATATTCGGCACCAAAATGACCTGAATTTCAACTTAAAATCTTTCCCTCGTGGGAAAGAACGAATGTAAAGTGGAATTTCCGAGAAAAAACGGGTAAAAAGGGTTAAACACTTCAGCCGAGAGTTTATCTCTCAGAATTTTATATTCCTTAATTAGTCAAGAGTCAACTACATTTCTCCTGTATTTCTAATTGATTGAGATGTAATAATCCTTCATTTAGATCGTCAAATGAAATCACCAAGTAATTTGTTAATTTGATTCTAATCAAATAATCATTTGGAATGAATGAATTATTCATTTCGTGTTAAACGAAATCAATAATTCGTGCGTAAAAATTTTACGTTGAGTTTTATTCCCTTCACACGCGTCACTTCTCTGAATGCACATGTGTATAATCGGATGTGAATACAAGTTTTAATGAAGCGAGGGAGAGGACAAGCGTGAAGTCAAATTTCCGAGAAAAACCTGGTAAAAATGGTTAAACACTCGAGGCAAGATTTAATCTCTTAGAATTATGTCTTGATTAGGTAAGTCGCTGGATTTCTGGTGATCCAATGACGACTTTGTAACGGCATTTCCCCGAAGGGGATGCACAGGGTGTAAAATAGGGACGAGGGCAAAGGTGAGAAGGAAAAGTGGAGAAAAAACAAACCTCCTTACAACCAGGAGACTTGTCATTATTCACCAGTTAGAAAGTGTTTTCAGAAGGGAAAAAGAATCTCGAGGAGAATCTTGAGGACACGTTAGTGAGCCTCACCGTAAATCTGGTGTCCGCGGGGTGCATGCGCCGTTAGATTTTCATGTCTTCCTCGAATGCCCGATGGAGAAAAGTAATGGACGAAATATTTGACATCAATTAAGGATATCCAAGTACTTTGGCTGTTTTTTCGTCGGTGAAATCCTTTTACACTTTTGTAGCTGAACATCAGAGCTTTTATTCGAGCCCCATTTGACCTTAATAAGTCCGGGCATTTTGCAATGATTTTATTATTTAAACTTTGCATGTCTGAAAATATTTAAAAATACAGAAAAAGAAACGGAAAATTTACTTTTGAGGAAAATTGATGAAGTAACGAATTAAAAATTGGGAGTTTGGGAAATTACTAGCATTTTCTGTAAATAATTTATAACCAATCAATTTTATAGCATGAAAATCATGTGTTCGGAATCGTAACAAATTTATTCATATTCAGAATTTTACCAGAAATCCATTTTATGCCGAAAAATGTTTCTGGAAATTTGAACAATTCCAATTATTTATCCGTAAACAATAAATGTTTAAAAAATGATAATTGTGTGCAAGATGTAATTCAAATGACGCTAATTGTTCATTACTTTTTTCAAATTTGATTGACATATTTGATAATTGAAAATGGTTGAATCTGTAAATGTGGCCTGTACCAAATTGTGAAATACTTGGATATTTTTAAATTGAGATTAAATTAGAATAGTGTAGAAATATTATTTACTGGGCGAATGGATGGGATATGTGTGCGGGGAAGAATTTCCTAGAAAAAATTCATATGCTATCGTTACACCCTTGGATAAATTATTGTGTAACTAATGAAATTCTTTGAAGAAAAATTCAGAAAAATTTTGATGCTCCCGATAATTTCTCCAGTGATGAACGATAATTTTTCTGGTGTTGCACAAGAATTTTTCAGGTGCTCCACAATAATTTTTCCAAGTGTGCAAATTGTCACTCGTTTACGGCGCACGTGAATTTTTCTAGAGAATTTTTCTCAGTGTGGGAAATACGACGCTTTAAGCCTGTCATACCTCACTATCTGAATTAATATAAATCATCATTTGTCGGATCCAACAGTTCGTGGAGCGACGGAGAGCGCGGGTAGATCCTCATAACGTCGTGATGTTTTCTTAATGGACGACACGATAACATCACCCCTCTTTATGTGTACACGCAGATTCGTGGCATCAACTTCATGCAGCACGAATAAAGTGGTACATGGGGTCAAAATATTGCTGGGCGCTAAATAATTTATTGTTGTTTTTGGAGGGCATATTTTTAGTTGATAGAATTTTTATAGGATTTTCGTATATGATATACGGATATTTCAATACGGATATTTTTTATAAAAATTATTTCTACACGATTTCTGTAGGTTTGATCCTATACGACCCACTGTCACATGCATCGAAACATTTCGTATGGAAACAATAATTTATCTAAAAATTTATCCCTCAATAAAAAATCCAGTGTAACGTATTTTGAAGCTATTCGGCGTACTGTGTCATTATATTTTCCATAAATGATGATAGTATACATTAAAGATATTACGATAATACTTTACTATATTGTATTCTATATTATACTATATTATAATACATCATGCATATTATTATTATCATTTTCTTATTTTTTTTTTTTATTATGCACATTATATTTTATAACGCATACAGTACTCTATTATCTATTGTATATTATACATAGTATATATAATATAGTATACTATTATCGTAATATCTTTAATGTACGCTGTCATCATTTATAAAAAATCTAATGACATAATACGCCGAATAGATTGGTTTAAAAAGAATACATTCCTGAAACTTTTCCTTCGGAAACTTTGACATTAACTTCAGAAATCTAATAAATATTATTCGCTACCATAGACATACATTAAGCCCAATGGCGTTAGGAAATACGCGCGCGGACTAATCTAGTGCACTGAGAGAAAATTTGAAGTTCGATTTACAATCAGAAAATAGTTGAGCCATTTTGGTGAACGATACGATTTTTTTTGTATGCGGCACATAACATTATAGTAACTTCACACGCGTAATTTTGCAAATCAAAATGCAGTTAAACTAACCAATGTTCAAAAGTAACCACGACAAATTTATCGTGAGAACTATAAAATAGTTGCAATGACTACATTCCATTGAAGTAATTACTTCTCTGGTCATAGTTACCGTAACCCATGAAAAATTGTTGAGGACTTTTTGACTATAATTCGATGGTGATGGAATATAGTCAGAAGAATTATATTTTTCTCTCAGTGTAGAAATAATTCGTATAGAAACTATTCGTGTAGAAAATTTCTATACGATTTTTTTTCATACGTGATGGCTCTCCCAATCCAATTGCAATCGGGAAAAACATGACTATTTTTCACGTTGAATTCCTCTCTACTCCTGTTATTATTCATAACCACGGTTTTCACACCCTAATCGAAATCATGAGCGCCATTAAATTCGTTGGACGTGCCTTAATAGCCGGGAACAATGTTTCGGGTGCAGGGCCATTTGTCATTCGAGAAAATTGAGTCTGCATTGCCAGGGAATAGGGCCCTGTATACCAACGACAAACGATTGAGCATCTGTACAATTTCTACCCCATATAACAGTGGTACTCTCCGGGCTTTATTGTTCGTGTTTCATGAACTGGCTCGACACCAATACACATATAGACTCATAACAGGGTAGATGGCTATGATATCCCACTGCTCCATGGACTCGAAATCATTAATATATGGCTGGAGCAGCCATTGTTGCGAATTAGGTAGCATTGAACGAGGTTATTGTGGAGATCAACAGGGGGGCTGTACTTTCAGTTTTGGTAGCAGCCTCGCCACGTCGCGTGTCGGGCCACCATCCCCTCCCTCCCCTTTTTCCCCTTTTTCGTCTCGGGGATTTTAATGAAGCCATGGATATTCGGTGCTCTTTTCGTTCAATTCTCTTCTTCATTTTGACATTTTTGTTCGACATTACTAGTTGCACAGGGTCTATTTATGTTTTTGCAGCAGCCTCAGCTTTTGTATACATCGATGCACCGAAAGTTTTATGGAAAATGTAGCGAATTCGTCGGGAAATTTGTTTTTGGCCAATTCTATTGAAGATTTCGCAGATCATCTGCGCGTTTTTATTTTAATAGAAATGTTAAATGGAAAATATTCTGTAGAGAAAATCTAGAGTTCGATATTTCTCTATAACTTATTTTATAGAGACATAATTTCTAGAGAAATTACTTGGCTCAAGTTTTCCTTGTTTTTTGTTTGATTTTCTCCATGAAATGGGAGAAAAAATAAAGGGAAAAAAGTGAAAATTCAGTCGAGGAATCTCTATAGTTTTATAGAGAGATGAAATTCTAGTGATTTTTTCGTTAAAATAATTTCTAGTGGTCATTTTCTGTAAAAAAACGCGCAATAAAGCTGCGGAATTCTTGAGTAAAATCCAAAAACTCATAAATTTTTTTATAGAAATCCAATAGAATTTTCTGTAGAACACTGATTCACTGTTAAAAAATTACTTCTGAAATTTCAAATGAATAATCTTGAAGTTTCTAACAGTGACTCATTCACACGAAAATTCCATACATTTTGTTCCCGAAAATTTCAAAAATTATTGAAAATTGTGAAAATTCAGGCAACTACATTTCTGAATTTTCAAATTCTTCAGTGGTAAATTTTTTTTTCACGAAATATATATATAATAGGGGAGGATGGGGCAAAACGGTCCCCCTTCAATCGTCAATATTTTCCAATTCAATAGTCCGATTGGGATGAGTTAGAGCTCGTTTTGAAGAATGAAAAATTATCTTCAAAATGAAGTTGAAACTGGGAATTTTCACAATGTCATTCACAAGTTATTGACAATTGAAGGGGGGCCGTTTTGCCCCACCCTCCCCTATATATATTTCACATATATATATATCATCGGTGAAATTAATAAATTCTGTCCTTTTATGGAGACCGATTATTTTCAAAAATTGAAGATGATTCATTGAAAATGAAAAATTCTTTATAGATTCTTTTACTCTACTTCGCTATTCACTTCAATCATTAGTCGAATTCTCTTTGATTCATTATCAATATTTATAAAGTATTCATGAGAAAATGGAATTCAATGAGTTCCATTTCTTCATTTCAACAAATGAATAGATAAGCGCGCGCATAGATCTTGTGCATTAAAAAATAGAGTTCTACCGCAATCATAACGGACATTAAATCATCAATGATGATTAAACTCCGGAATGTTATAATGCATTAACCACGGATCCATTGCATTTCTATTGTTCGTATTTTTCGCATGCCATTGGAGCCCGAGTGCATATCGCGCAACTTCCATCTTGAATGGACCAATACAGCTGCCATCTCGTACGCAAGTGGCATTTCAGGACTGACATAAAAATGCAGTATTCATCGTTGAGTACTATGAAGTATTAATTAACGCATTCTTCAGCTGTTCATTGTTTTACGATGGGTCTCACTGCGGAGGGTCTGATAGGTCACTGCCGCCATCTTGTGGGGACGTTACGAGCTATTGACGATGCCAGTGGAGGACGCGGACTTTGTTTTCTGGGGGATTCCCAGTGCTGGTAGAGAAGATTTCGCGGGAAGCAGTAGAAAGTTGCAGGCGGTAATGCTGGCCTATGATAATCAATTTCCCACTGCACATGCGCCTGTTTCAGACTTATTTATCGGACTTCCGAAACGATTTTGCATCGATTCAAGGTGAATTAAAGTAAAATTCAAAAATAAATGCCGAATGATTCTTAAATGACAATATCAGTCTACCAGTAGATTTAATTTTTATATTTTGGTTCGAAATAAAGTCAAATAGCCCCACAAAATCGCAATTTCATTAATTAATGATTATTAATTGTTTATTAATATCCGTGACAATGTCACTATTACAACAATATACTTGTCCAATAAAAACTAGTAAATATATATTTCCATAATACTAATCCGTAATACCACTTATCCAATTGATAATCTAAGAAATATCACCAAGTGTTTTCACAAAACCAAACTTACCGATAAAAAATCAACTAGTGAGAATCATCGAGACCCATTGGAAAATTAATTAATCAACCAATGTCTGGACAATATTATTGTCAAAGTTTTTTCTTTTTCCGTTAAAAATAATAAACAAGAGATAGCGAGCGTAGAAATGCATAGATTTTGGCACTGGTAATCGTTAACATTGAGTTCAATCAAGGAAATGTGAAATTGAACCGAGTACTCAACGCAAACAATGGAATCATGTGACATTAAAATCTCATACGTAGACAGTTATGTGCGGCAAGTATCATTAATCTTAATGTATGTACATAATCTTTTCGTCGTTCGCGTCTTCATCACAAGCATCACAAGCACTTGGGCTTGAATATTGTTTCGATTAATTACAGATTTTTCATTTCGACTGTTCATCGAAGTCACATGCCTGTTGTCAGTACGAACTAAGCCATTTAGATAAAAATAAATATGGTATTTATTCTTAGAAATTGGTCAATTTCGGTCGGCGTTTTCATTAATTACCTTCATCATTTCATTATTTCTCAATCTAAGTGCAAAAAAGCTTAACAACTAGTCACTTTAAAATCACTATGTCATTTGTATCTTTCAACTACCTGCACAACAACGGCAATCAATGCAGCCGCTCGTTTGTGCGCTTTATTCCCATGGAAAATGGTGCACTTAAATTTACAATTATATAAACATTAAAATGGCTTTCGCAAATGAACAAGCTATATTCACTTTTCATTTAGTACTGCATTATTTCTTTGCAAGTATACTTGTGATATTGTGTTCTAAAGTTTCTAGTGCATGTGAAAAATTCAGGAGAAAATTCAAGCGCATTTTAGCAAACATATTCGACGAAGAAAAATCAATGAGTTCCCAACTTCTCGGCCATTAACGGTCATAAAGGAAATAATTGGGAAAAACCCCATTCTTTCACCAATTGCCAACATTTCGAACGCACGAAGTGTTTTTCATCAGAGCATTAATTTCTTCTATTTTCCAACCCATTAGTTATTTACAGGTTGTAACAGAAATATATAAATCCAAAGAAAATGCAAATGGAGTGGACGTTGCGAATGAACGAGAACGGCTGGAATAATTATAGTAAAAATTAATGAGGTTTGATTTTTTAACGGAACTGACACTTTTGCGATTTAGTCCATTAAAATTCTTCGCCACAAAAATGTGAGGAAGAGCTGCACAACGTTCAACAGAAATCAACAGAAAACAAACTGCATTCCCAATAAAATTCCCTCGCACTCGTACATTCTCTCGAATTTTCTCACACGTTAAATTATCATGAAAAATATTTAATGGCAGTAATTGTACATTGGACACTGAGAATTATCATTTACTCGTTCACGCACGAATTCCTCGAACGAGCCATGAACCTTGCTGAATTTATCGCATATAAAACATATAATTTTCTTCGATTCTCCTGAATAGGGTAGAAAATTATCTATCATTTCGACACAGTGTATCAAAAGATATTCAGCACTACACGTGTATGAAACAATAGCTCGAGACATTGAAATTTTGTCATTGAATTCTAATCGTGACATCTATATCCATACAAAAGGCGAGAAAAAAATGATCCAATTACCCTAAAAATCACACAGAAAGAGATTTGAAAATGTTAAAAATATTGAGAATAGAAAATTGTCATTATGTTGCTAGTCGCTCCTCCTTGCGACCACCGTCGAGATACTCATAAAAATAGTCTCTGAAGTATATTGTTAGTCTTATGAGGGACAATACACATATGACGTAGAGTGAAATGGCGAGGAGTACGAGAACTGCCATACGTGCATTAGCACCAATTTCACTATCGTGTCCATTATGTGCACTGCGACCACTGGCCATCTGCCTCCTAGGATGTGAATCAATCTGATAGCGGTAGGCAGAGGCCTGTGGTCAAGCTCAGGACCTCCAGCGGGCTCGTTGCATCTCAATTTGTCCCTCCAATGTTTTGGCGAGGTAAATAACGAATAGTTGGCTCAATGCAATACCCAGTGCTATGCCTGCTATTGTGTACAGATTGCGTTCAGCCCAACTGCGAACAATTTCTATGCAACCACTTATCCAAATTCTCTTGCCAGCCTCGGATGGGGGCAGCATTTGAATCTGGTAGCCACACATTATGTTCACTAGTCCACTCTGCAACAAGATTTTTTTTTTACTGCGGAATTATCCCACGGGCGGGGGAGAAGCGGATGAGTTTTTTTCATTTTTAACTCACAGAAATGTCTGTTGTATTTATGCAACATGAGAATGGCACTCCACAACTTTCTCGTCCAGGACTTGAGCAATTGAAGTATTCGTTCTTCTGCCAGTCTAGGTAACCCTGTTGACTCAGGCCACAGCATTTGAACTGTGTAAATTAATGGGTCGTTGATAATTAGAGGAATTTGTCGATGACTTTATGCGGAAATTATGGATAGTGTACGGTTTAATCTAATTATTTTGTAAATGGTGATAGAAATCAGGGAAATTCAGGTGTATATGGTTACGTATTTCTTCTTTTTCTCCCTCTCAGCTACTTTCAGGTCCGGTCGTCCCTTTCTTAGTTCTTCTTAATCTTCGTTACTAGTCCGTGGACGTGTTATTCCTTTTTATTATTCATTTCGCAAGAAAATCGTTTAATAAACACTCATTCTTAATTAAATGGCTTGTATTTAACCATATTCTTGAATCTTCAAAAATTTCATGGGTTTTTGTACTTTAAATTGGATTCAAAGTTGATTTTCTAGAAATTAATACTGAACTGTCCGTGAAATTTCAATTTTCTTCTACAGTATTGAAACTTTTTGGGTCAAATTTCCTAAGTACTTTTTGAAAATTTCGATAGACAAATCCATCAAGTCTGGATTTTAGTTCAATTATTTTATGAATGTTGATAAAAATCAGTTAAATTCGGGCAGATATATTCTTGAATTTTTAATTAAGTTTTAATTGAAATTCCGTTGTTTTTTCTCCCATAAACCGAATTCAATGTCGTCCTGCTAAGAATTACTATTCAACTTTCCCCGAAATTTCATTTTTTTTCTGAACTGCTAAAAACTTTTGACTGAAATGTCCAGAATACTTTCTGAAAATTTTCGTCGAAAGACAGTTCCACTGAATTTTGAAGGAATTTCGTCCCCAAAAATTCTTATTCATTGAAAATAAAAAATCATGTGAATGTATTTTTAAATTCCCAATTTCCACTGCAATAAACCCAAACCAAACGCAATTCCTCACCTCTTGCTGTCCAAAATCAATGAAATTCTGTAAATCAGGATCCTCCCTATACGTCTGTATAATCTTATCAGTGAAAGACTCCTCCAGCAGTGACTGAAGGGTATGTGGGAACACAAATCCAACGATTGCAATTCCCATTTCGAACAGAAAGAATGCTAACAGACACCACGAATACTGAAACGAAATCTCAAGTCAGTTACGCTATCATCGACCAAATCGGGCCAAAATGGGCACTCAGAAATTTTCTAAAATATCCATAACTCAGGAATAAATTAATCAATTGAGCTCAGACTGGGCTCATTCCAAAGAGAGATGAATTCATTGGATCAAAGGAAAGAAACTATTCCACTTATGAAATATGGCTGATTTAACTAATAAAGCTCTTCCGAATTTCAAACCAGAAAAATGTTTTCTCAAATATCAAATTAGGAGAGAGTGGGGTAAACTGGACACTTTGGACTTTGTTAAAATCATTCATAACTCAGAAACAAATTTATCAATTGAGCTCAGTTCAGGCTCGTCACAGAGAGAAAGAATTGTTCTTTGTACTGCAAAAAAAAAATTAAATCTCATCAACATTTCAACCCCTCATTAACATTTATAAAAAAGTCAAGTGTCCGTTTTACCCCAACCCCCCTAATTTTTCCCAACATGAATGCAATCTCCAGAACCATGTCATCAGTACTTGAATGGGGTTTCAACACGTGAAAAATATTTTGAATATCCATTTTGCCCCATCGTCCCGTATTATTCCTTTCCCATCTATACTCACAAATTTGAGAAGACAGGTGTTTTCCCTGAGTGCTCCCACACAACCAGCGAAACTAACGATAAAAACAACCCCACCAGCAATGACCATAACCAGCGATATATTGAGCACAACGTCATAGACATTTTCAACTCTAACGGATCCGGTTGTTTGCCATTTGTCGTAAAAGGCGTAGAGTCCCACGCCAATGAGCAGCCCTCCAAAGAGCTAATGACCCACGATTATTAATGACACTTTGATCACAGTAGTGAGTCAAATATTAGTAACTTACCCAGAACACAAAGTTGAGGATGAAGATCATGTACTTGACGCACGAACTGACGTACGTGAAATTGTTTGTGCGTCTTCGGTTGTACATGGTGGAGGAGTCAGGCAATTGGTCTAGTCGTTGAATATTCCGATTTTAATATCTCTTTGCCGATTGCGCTGGGCTGCATATGTGTTACCAAAACGCTTGTACAGAGACACTGTCGAAGGTACTCATTGCCATCCCGACGAACCCCTCAGCCTCCACATGCTCCACAATACCCTCCCCAACGGTGTTTCGTGACTCAGAGGTTGCAATCGCAATTTTAGAGCTGATTTATTTGTAATTATGATAATGTGGGAAACGATACACTACTGTGGGACTTTTGACAGGTTGATTACTGGATTCAGAGGGCAGTCTTCGGATTTATTTTGGCCTGTCGACCCATGATGCATCGCGGGTGGTGGAGCTTTGGAAAACGGTGGTTGGCGTCGCTGGCGGTTTCTTACGAAGTTCTACTTGAGTTCAAATCGTTCAAATGGAGAAAGTGGAACGATTGGTGGCATCAGATGATTAAAAAGGAGAAATTTAAAGGAGCTCTACCCTTAGGCCAGGCTACGCTGTACATTTTGATATTTTTATTTTTTTAATTTTTCAACTAAATTGCATGGAAAAAATTTGAACAAATTCATACCCAATCAGTACTATCTAAATTAAATTCCGCAAAACACTGATATTTTCTCAAACATTTCCCTCTTATAAATAAATACTAAAACTTGTTTGCAAAACGGTGGACTATTTTTTATGAGGTGTCAAAAAAATTCTTGACTTTTTCCAGAGGTATTTGATAGAGAAAATTATCTAGATTTTGATTTTTCGACAGAAATTATTGTGCGTGAAATATACAAATTTTTTTCGCTGTATTTTGATTTTTTTCATATTAAAATGCATGACAAGAAACTTGGAAAATTCTGTAATCAGTTTGTGAGTGTTTTGTACGGTTTTATTGACGTCCAAATGAGTTTCCGATTACCAGATAGAAAAAAAATCTAATTATTTATTCATAGTTAACTTTCTGTTATTGTGCTGTCATTGCATAATTTTTATGGAATTTGGAGCTAAAATGTTTTGAAAATAGATGGGAAAAAATAAATGGCTTTAATGAGCAGTGGATTTCGAACTTGAAACGTTGGCAGAAAGAGGATTATTCAGTAGTTTACTCTACTACTGAGTAAAAATTGCTATGAGCCGCAAAATGGCTTGAAGAAGTCCGAGAAATATAAAAATTCTTGAAAAAAAAACCAACAGACGGGATTACATAAAAAAATCAATATCCACAGTTTTTCCATAAACAAATATTTTAAAAATGCTCAGGAGAGATGCGCAATTTTTAATAAAATTATCGCGAGAAACAAATTTTCTCAACAGAATTTTTCATTAGAATTTCTTGGAGAAAGCCCTAGTTTTTTAATTAAATTATTTCATGCATTTTCGAGTGAAGTTAGTTCAATTCAAATGCACGATTTAGCTGAGCGCATCATGTTTTATCGTTAAGTATTCATTCTCAAAGAAGGAAAGCATTTCTGTCCTCGAGAATACCCTTCTCCTCGAAGGGGTTTCGACGACTCCATGCGACTTTTAGTCTTCGCGCCCGCTTGCGAAGCTGCTTATCCCATTTCCTCCGCAGATAGTAACGACGATGTATGACAACAATGTGCTCCATCGTGAAAATCATGAGAGAGACCATCACTCCTATCGATAGCACTACGAAGATGATGTAAACTTTCTTCATTCCCACTACTACGTATTTGTCGGGGGGCCACGTCAATGGGGGAATCAGCCAGCGATCCTTCAGAGCGGTTAGCAGACCCACTTCAATTATTTTCAGGATCCTTTCATAATCGAAATCAAGAGTACTCAGAACAGTGCATTCAGAAACAATTTTTCCCATTACATTTTTCCATTTTATGGCAGATGAAAGAGTTTAATAGAAAAACCTCGCCAATTAGCTAGACAATTCTGTTGAAATGTTCAATAGAAAATTTTCCAAAGCCAAAAGAATTTGATTTTTCTATACAACTTATTCTATTCAAATATTTTCTATAGAATTCTCTCGGCTGAAATTTTCCAAGTTTTGTTGTTTGATTTTCTTGATGAGAAGAAAAGAAACAGAATGAAAAAAATTGGAAAATTTGAGCTGAGGAAAATCTATACAAAATATCTGAAGAGAATAACTTATATAGAAAAATGGAATTCAAGTGACTGTTTATATCGAACATTTCAATAGAATCGGCCAAAAAATAATAGAACGTTCAATAGAATTTGCTGACGAATTCGCTAGGTTTTTCTATTAAATTTTTTCGTGCGTGATTCCAAAAAATTCAACTATTTTAGTGTAATTTCCACTGAAATCGCAATATTTATGAGAAAAATGTGATGGCAGTACTTTCTAAACAGAATTAATTCTTTTTAAATTAAGAAAGAGAAGACTAAACTTTTGAACATTTTTAAAAAGCGAGACTCCAATTGAATTTAAAAAATTAGTAAATTTCAAAGGCTTTAGTTTAGAATTCGTAATCACCCATTATCAATCGGACGTTTGTATTCAAATCCCTTAGTCATTCCGGTAGTGATCCACGTTGAGAAATAGGTCTCTTGAGTCGGGATGAATGTGCATGTACGAGTAGCCCAGGCGCGATATCTGTCTTCAGACTCGAAAATAGCTTTTTTACCGGAGCTACCGCACCCCTTTCTGTACATGTCCTCAGCAATACGAGTGAATTCGAATCTACGGCTGTACTTGGGGGACGTAAAATTCGGGAGGATGAGGTCCTTGAGGAAAGATAATTTATCGGATCACCAGACGCACACTGAGAGAAAAACAAACACGTCAAACAAGTTTTGTTTGGGCCAACAAAATCGCTAGTTGAAAATTGCCAAAAAAGAATTTGTTTGGTTCGAATTTGAAAGTCTCAAACATGAATAATTGTTCTGCTTCCGACAGCAACTAAATATTTGGCTCAAGAGGCGGATAATTCACCCCAGACGGTGCCTTTTCAGGATGAAAATATCTCAGAGGAAAATTTATCAACAAATATTTTATCCCCAAGTTACAAGATTGCTATCATATCATTATTATTGTTTCATTTAAGGGTTCATTTCTTGTCTGTGATTATTAGACAGCCGAAACGAAAAACTACTATCCCTTGTTTCGCATAAAACAAAGATTTTTCGGGAGCGAAATACGTATGCGAGTATCGAATAACGAAGGAGTAGTGCTAGAAATGACATTTCTTGCGTCTACAGAGAATGCAATTTTTTTTTAACTACTAAATCTATTTTTGCGACAAAAATTTTTCATTCCAGCGCACTCTCCGCATGTTTAGCACAAAAAAATCCTTTTTGATAATTTTCAAAAAACTATTTTCTTGGCACAAGTAAGACTTGTTTGAGAACTTTGCACATAAGGACTTCAAAGAAAAAGTACTGAAAAATTCCCCTGTTTTATTACGCGTTTTTCATAGAAAACATCCTGTAGAATTGAATCTTTTCTATTCTCCACATCGTAAGGCTTTTCCACTCTATTTTTCTTTTTTTTCATTAGAAAACTCAAACCAAAAATTAAACAAGAAAATTTGAGCTGAAGAATTTCTCTCGAAAACATTTAAATAAAACAAGTCGCATAGAAAAATCGAATTTCTCTGATTTTTTCTACAGAATATTCTCCACTGAACATTTCTATTAAAAAAAAAAATTTCGAACGTGCGTACTTCATGGGAGCAGTATAAATATTTCAGAAAATTGTTACGTGGAATTTGCTGAATCCCAGGGAAGCGTTGTTGACTACAAGTTTGAAATCACTTTTAGCAAGGAGAGAAGCAATGCCGGTGAACGGCAGATGCATTTCTTTATGAGTCATTGATGCAACGAGGGATGTACTGAAAATGCTTATGATCAGCCAGGCACATGTCCTTCGGGAAAAAGCCATTAATCGGGATCGCTCCATGTTGGCGGGTATATCTCCTGATAATGAGAATTGATTATTGATCTATGAATTTTCAACTTGATCAATCAATCCAGAATAGAACAGAGCAAAGCTGAACAAATTATTCTTTTCCGTTTTGTTAAATATTCGGATATCTTGGTAATTAGTTCATATATGACAAAGTTTAATGGAAAAATCTAGTTACTTCTCTGAGAAATAATATTGTCTTTCTATTGGAATTCTAATAATTTCTATAATTAAGTGTCTATTCTTTTTTTGAAAAAGCGAAAAAAATTTATAAAATTAAAAACAGATCAAGTTATACAGTAAAATCAAACTTTTCGTATAATTTTAAATATAAATTAACGCAAGAAACAAATAGAATTCATCACAGAAGAAATCACTGGATTTTTACATTATTTTGTTTCATACGTATTATTTCAGAAAAAAATATGACAGAATTTTTCTTCAATGTCCGAGCTGCCCAAAATGTCCTCTGAAATTTCTAGAAATATCAGTAATTCCCCGAGACGAATGCACAATCAACAAAAAACCTTGATTGCAGAATGTTCCAAACGTGTAAAAAAAATGTTCCAAGAGTAGATGCCGGAGACTGTTCCTTTGAAATCTGGCGGCAGTGAGCCTGTCGAATAAAGTCCCAAAGAAACTGAAGAGTGCTATTGAAGTGATGATGGAAATCCAACAAGGCCACGGGAAGGTCTTGAAGATCCAAGAATCGTCGGAGTCAAATTGCGGTCTGACGAAAACCCTGAAGCTGAGGGAAAAAAATAGTGCACAGCGGACGAATAGTTGATGAAGTCCATTGAACAAACCTGTTTGTCCATAGAGGGGTGGAATAATCCATCACTTCATTGGTGTTCCGGTAGAATGCTACGCGGGGTATAATATCTACTTCATTACGTCGCAACAATCCCATGAGTCCAATGTGACTTTCACTCGATTGGGCACCGAATTTAGCTTCAGGTACCTCCACAGCTTCAATCCTAAACGATTATGTGAATGACTGTTGATGATTTATTGTATTGCTCCATTCATTTATTTCAAGAAATTAATGACAAAAAATTTTCAGAAAAAACGCGCAAATTCGATGGAAAATTCTATTGTTGGCGGATTCTATTGAAGAATTCCGCAGCTTTATGGCGCATTTTTTTATCGAGAATGCTAAAATGTTTGAATGAATCTCATCTTTCTATACAACTTTTTCTATCGAAAATTTCTTAAAATTTGAAAAGTCAGAGCGAAAATTTTTTTAAATTTCGTGTTCGAAATTTTCTATTTTATTTTATTTTATGTAGAATTGAGTTGATATAAAATTAAAATAATTTTTTTTTGTATAGAAAAAACATTCTATTGATTTTTTCTATAGAATATTTTGCATTGAACATTTCTGCTGGAAAATAACGCGCAGTTGCACGCGTTGAACTGGGCATTATCGATACTTACGTAAAATTCAATAAATCTGAGAGCATAGTCCACAAATCGCCCAGGAGCCCTGAGATCTTCGTGCCATTATTCTCAAAAGTCATTAAGTTCACCTCCTTCACCAAAATGACACAGTAATGAATACAAACAAGATATCAGGCACAGAAAAAAAACATAAGGAAACCCAGCGAACTCTATAGAAGATTCTATTGCATTTTTATTGAACTTCTATTGAAAATTCTATTAGTTTTAGGTCGAGTCTATTAAAGAATCCCACAGTTCTACCGCGTGTTTTTTCTTTTCACAAAAAATGGACAATAGAATCTATTTTATAGAGAACATCAGTAGAATTCGTTTTTTTTTCTGTAGGAATTTTCTGTTTTTTCATTTTTATTTCTCTTCCCTTACGATAGAAAAAAGAAATGAAAAAGATTTTTAAAATTTGAATCGAGGAATTTCTATAGAAATCATCTCAACAGAATAAGTTGCAAAGAAAAATCGGATTCTACCGATATTTTTAATAAAATATTTTCATTGATCACTAGTATTAAAAAAGCGTACGAATAAAAAGAATCCGCCAAAAAATCATAGAAAATTCAATAGAAATCCAATAGCATGTTCAACCGAATTCTCTAGGTTTTTCGCTGAATTTTTTTCCCACGTGATATTTTGGATTCCCCAAACACTCGTATTTCCCTACCGAATGATAGCCGATCCGCAGAGTCTGCCCCTGAAGTCTAGCCTTCTCCACCCCTAAACTGTTATTACGATTCTTCATAATTAAATCCCGGAACAGCGAAAAATGCCAAATCGGAATGAAGTCCGCATTTTCACTGTCCCACACTAGAATACTCTCCCCAGAGGCGATCGAGCCCACTACTCGAAGAAGACTAAATACCGAAAAACCTGGCAGGAGTTTCATCGTGAGATTTGATCGAGCGGAAGCGCCTGCAGATCAACTGAACTAAACGCACATATTCAGCGATTTATCCGCGCATATCTGCCGCAGCAGAACCCGATATAAATAGTTGTCAGTCCATTATCACTAATGCATCGTCAATTGGAGGTGAAGAAAAATACTAGAAATTACAGAAAAACATAGCGAGAACGTGAAGCTTTTATTCAACTGTAGACTTCATTTTTATTTGTGTCTTTATTCCCATAAAATGAATTTAAAATGTTGAATTTTTAAAATGACTTTTTTCTTCAAAAGAAAAAACACCCAGAGGATTCACTCACTTGAAATGAACAAAATCTCATTCAAATGTCTCCCAACAAATCTTTTATTCAAACTCAACCTTAATTTTCAAATGAATCATTCATTAATTACCAGAAAAGTATTGTTGAGAGAAGTAAGAAATTCCCAATACAAAATTTTGTTCGATTCAAATGCGTAGTTTGTCTGAACACACCCACGCCAGAGATTTATTGCCGGAACGATTTACGATTAGAATCAGATTCCCAGAGAATCACCTTCATTACGACTAATGGACTGTGTGTCAAGGTAGCAAGAAAACCATTTCACGAGATGGAAAAAAAGAACATTAATTTTATTCTTACTGAATATACAAAAATCTTACTTATATTTATTCACGTAGACTATATAATATTACATCATATGAAAATGATAAGCATGGCAATTGATGTTCACCCCTCAATTTTTAAAAAATTATAAAAGAAGTACACACATCATCAGTCGGTAGAAATACATCAGATTAAATACTAGTCGTCTTAATTAACTTGAACTTTAAGTACACATTTTTTTGTAATTGGTACATCCCCCCAATTTCCCTGGAATTACCCAGAAGTTGTAAAATATAGTTCATCTTTTTGTCACTCCAGCAGTCTCAATAGATCCGAGAAAACGTTAATCCACGATTTGTTAATCACAAACCATTTTGTAGAAATACACCCCATACAGTTATCTTGGACATTACACCAATTTCTCGTCTTGCTTCGTAGAGAACACATAAATTATTGTTTCAATTTTCGTTTTATAGTACATTACTTGCATACTGAGCATTAATAGTCCATTCACGTAATTCGAATGTAGTATTATCGAGACACCAGACAGATTCATCTCGAATGACCAGGGAGCCCCCCGAAAAATTCCCTCATAAATAAATAAATACAATTAATAGTCAGTCGATCCCCAATGCTTGATACATTCCCCCCCAAAAACTCAAACCCAATCATAAACCTATCAAATATGTTCAGAACAATATGAACTCAATGTGCCAAACATTCCAAATGCACATGTAAAACATTGAACATTCATTCGTTAAAATTACTTCGATAACCTAGTCTCTGTAATGTCTTTGCTAGGATCTGGCAGTCTCACTACCATCTGCGCGCCATTCTGAATCCTACTGTTAGGCGAACATTTCACCTGTGGCCCAGTGGGCAGAACCTTCCTGGCCCCACTGAGCTTTGGCGAACAGCAAGTTTTCTCCTCCACTCCAGAATTGACATTGGCATGCTCATGATTAGGCAGACCTCCACCATTCGGTGACGTCCCACACCTCGCCAGTGTCCCCTCAGCCCCCCTCCCCTGAATGGCAGGTGACCCCACCTTGCTCGAGCCCTTCTGCCCCATCAAATACGTCTGATTGACATACCAATTGTGAAGCCTGTGATGTATCTCCGGAAACTGCGGCCTACGATTGGCGACTTCGTGCCAGCACTCAATCATCAAACTGTAGACCATAGTGGGACAGTCCTCAGGGCAAGGTAAAAGCTGTCTAGACCTGATCATATCGATGACCTCCTGATTGTTGTACCCATAATACGGCTGCAGTCCGTAGCTGTAAATCTCCCAGAGGACGACCCCAAAGCTCCAAACATCGGACTCAGTCGTGAATTTTCCATAGAGAATGGACTCCGGGGGCATCCAACGAACAGGCAATAAGCTCTTGGACTGAACCCTGTAGTAATCACTGCTGTAAATGTCCCTTGACAATCCAAAATCCGATATCTTGACCGTGAGATTCTCGCCAACGAGACAGTTCCTAGCAGCCAAATCACGATGAACGTAGTGATGGCCAGCCAGGTACTCCATCCCCGAGGCTATTTGCAGAGAGATGTGAAGGAATTCCGCCTGCTCAAGCACCTTCTCACTTGCATTATTCAGAGTGACTTCAGACCTCGGCGAGTGGCAGATTAAGAATTCATGGAGATCACCCTGCGTCATGTACTCAAAGAGCATGCACATGGGCTCGCCCTTGAGAATAACTCCGAGGAGACAAATGATGTTGGGATGTCTCAAATCAGTCATGAGATCAACTTCCCTCTTGAAGTCGCCCTGGGTCTTGGGTGTGGCGTTCTCCTTGAGAGTTTTAACAGCCACGTAGATGCCCTCTTGACACTTGGCCCCAGGTACTGGCTGCAGTTGGCCTTTGTACACCTTTCCAAAGGCACCTTCCCCCAGCTCCTGAAGCAGTGAAACGTTGTCGAGGGAGTACTGGGGAACTCTGTTCGTCGATGTTCTGCTGCTGGCGCTGCTGAGGGTGCCTGTTCCAGGGGTAGTGGCACCTCCATTGTTACCACTGGTCAGGAGGGAACTCAGTTCAATCGGCTGACTGGTATTCCTCCTCCCGTCGTAGATGTTCTTGTCACACTGGACTCCAGTCATCATTTTACCTGGTGGCAGATTGTGGGAAGGCCTCCGACGGATTTTTCGGCTCTTGTAGCAGCAGCAGTAGCAGCCGATGATGAAGACAAAACCTGAGGCCAGGGCGAGACCGATGACAGCGTAAATCCAGAGGCTGTCTGCACACCTGGGGATCTCGCAGGGCTCTTTTTGGAATTTGTTGTTGGCTTCTACGTAGCACCAGGGCTGGGTGTCATTCGACCCGGATACAGGTGGATTCCTGCAGTACGAGTGTCTGCCCTGGAGCTCGGGGAAGTCGGAGATGGGGAGGTTGAACGTTGATGTCGACCATTTCACGCAGGGACGCCCGGATTTGCTGACGTTCATGACTCCCCTGTGATGGAGCAGTGAATTAATTTTTTATAGTGGGGTTTAAGAGGGTTTATGTTCCACCGAAAGACTGGAACAAGATCAACATTCTTTATTTTTCGTTGTTTGACATAATCTCATTCTATCGATGAAGATGGTTTTGATAAAATTTGGATGAGTTTAATATTTTAGTGGAGAATTAACTTAATATTGTCATTAATGAGTTAATTAAATTAAAAATAACTGCACGTTTTTGTGATAATGGATGCGTGGAGTTAAAATTGAGCATTTAAGGGTTCATTTGTTGTCTGTGATTATTAGACAGCCGAAACGAAAAACTACTATCCCTTGTTTCGCATAAAACAAAGATGTTTCGGAAGCAAAATACGTATCGGAGTATCGAATAACGAAGGAGTAGTGAATGCAATTTTTTTCTAACTAAATCAATTTTTGTGACAAAAATTTTCCATTCCTACGCACTCTCTGCACGTTTGGCACAAAAAAATCCTTTTTCGATAATTTTCAAAAAACTATTTTCTGGTCACAAGCACGACTTGTTTGACAATTTTGTCGTTTTTCTCTCCCTGTATTTTCAAAACAAGTATAATTTACCTGTAAGAGGATCCATTCCCCCAGTAGCATCGATCGTTCTCCTGCGCATTATTCCCCAGCAGAATCCCCAGCGAGAGGCAGTCATGCGACTCCTTGGTCCCATGAAGCGGCAGATCGAAGCACTCCGGCAGAGGGAATTGCCCCCCGAGAAGCGGATGCCGCTTGGCAATAGCGTACTCCGTCCTGCAGAGTTCGTTCTCCAGTGTCTCGCAGTCCTCCCGACAGATCCTCCTCAGTTTCCTGTTAAGCATGTCCCTCCTAGCCGCCCTGGGCTCGCCAAACCTCTTCCCAATCATCCTCTCATTCTGCTCTACACTGAGACTCGAGCGGTGACTGATCTGCGGGCTTCTCTTCCTGCGAATGCCCCTCGGTGGCGCCAGCTCATCGCTCCCCTCGTTCTCCTCGTCCCCCGCCACGTCCTGATCCCCCGAATGCAGGAGATTGAATAACTCAGTGCTGTAACGGTTCTCCCGACAGATCGGGAAGACCGAGAAGCACAAGGACGGCTTGGCGTACACTGCGCAGTTCCTGGAGAGGTCCTTGCTGATGTTTATGACTCCAAAGGCCTGCATGAGCTTCTCCTCCAGCATTTTCTGGGTCATTGGGTGGGGAATGTAGACCGTCTGGTTCCCCACGTACTGCTCGCACGTTTTCCCAGTGTAGACTTCGCAGGTTCCCTCCTGGTTCAGCTTCCTGGGGAGCTCTGGGCTCACTGACGTTGTCGAGTGCTCACTGCACCTCGAGATGCTGCAGGACTGCTTCTTCGCTCTTCCATCGACGTCGATGTAGCACCAGGGCTGGGGCTCTGTGCCACCAGGGTTTCGACAGTAATTGTGATGGCCTTTCAACTCGGGATAATCCGATATCGACTGGGGGAAATGGTGCATCCACTTCAGGCAGGGGAGCCCCGAGGCACTTGTATTGATCAGGCCTCGGTAGGCAGCTCCATTTCCCCAGTAACAGGAGTCTTTCTCGTTTAGGTCTGGGTCGGAGGGGGTCAGGGTCAGGCAGCTGGAGAGAGAAGCGGTTGATTCAACAGCTGAGTCGGGACAGTCGACGAGCGATGGACCTGTCAGGGGGTGGCGGCGCGCTGCTGCGTAGGATCTGCCGCAGGTCGACTGCAGCATNCTATTTTCTGGTCACAAGCACGACTTGTTTGACAATTTTGTCGTTTTTCTCTCCCTGTATTTTCAAAACAAGTATAATTTACCTGTAAGAGGATCCATTCCCCCAGTAGCATCGATCGTTCTCCTGCGCATTATTCCCCAGCAGAATCCCCAGCGAGAGGCAGTCATGCGACTCCTTGGTCCCATGAAGCGGCAGATCGAAGCACTCCGGCAGAGGGAATTGCCCCCCGAGAAGCGGATGCCGCTTGGCAATAGCGTACTCCGTCCTGCAGAGTTCGTTCTCCAGTGTCTCGCAGTCCTCCCGACAGATCCTCCTCAGTTTCCTGTTAAGCATGTCCCTCCTAGCCGCCCTGGGCTCGCCAAACCTCTTCCCAATCATCCTCTCATTCTGCTCTACACTGAGACTCGAGCGGTGACTGATCTGCGGGCTTCTCTTCCTGCGAATGCCCCTCGGTGGCGCCAGCTCATCGCTCCCCTCGTTCTCCTCGTCCCCCGCCACGTCCTGATCCCCCGAATGCAGGAGATTGAATAACTCAGTGCTGTAACGGTTCTCCCGACAGATCGGGAAGACCGAGAAGCACAAGGACGGCTTGGCGTACACTGCGCAGTTCCTGGAGAGGTCCTTGCTGATGTTTATGACTCCAAAGGCCTGCATGAGCTTCTCCTCCAGCATTTTCTGGGTCATTGGGTGGGGAATGTAGACCGTCTGGTTCCCCACGTACTGCTCGCACGTTTTCCCAGTGTAGACTTCGCAGGTTCCCTCCTGGTTCAGCTTCCTGGGGAGCTCTGGGCTCACTGACGTTGTCGAGTGCTCACTGCACCTCGAGATGCTGCAGGACTGCTTCTTCGCTCTTCCATCGACGTCGATGTAGCACCAGGGCTGGGGCTCTGTGCCACCAGGGTTTCGACAGTAATTGTGATGGCCTTTCAACTCGGGATAATCCGATATCGACTGGGGGAAATGGTGCATCCACTTCAGGCAGGGGAGCCCCGAGGCACTTGTATTGATCAGGCCTCGGTAGGCAGCTCCATTTCCCCAGTAACAGGAGTCTTTTTCGTTTAGGTCTGGGTCGGAGGGGGTCAGGGTCAGGCAGCTGGAGAGAGAAGCGGTTGATTCAACAGCTGAGTCGGGACAGTCGACGAGCGATGGACCTGTCAGGGGGTGGCGGCGCGCTGCTGCGTAGGATCTGCCGCAGGTCGACTGCAGCATCTCGCAGTCCTCTCGGCAGAGGCTGCGGCTGAGGCCGGGGGGTGCTGGGGCTTTTGGGGCTTCGGGGAGGGGGTTGGGAGCGGGTGAGGCGCAGGGGGGGAACGAGGAGTAGCACAGGGCGGGGGTCAGGTAGGGCACGCAGGCTGGGTCCTCCCTGGAAGGGCGAGAGCGTTAGTTTTGGGGGGTTTCACGGGGGAGGAGGCACTTACATCAAGTTGTGGAGAGAGTCCCAGGCCCGGGAGAGACTCTCCTCCGTCGATTTTTGCGTTGACGAGGGGGGGATGTGGACCGTGCGGTTCGACAGGTATTGGGAGCAAAAGCTTCCGGTGTACATCTGGAAATGATTGTTTTTTTTTTGGTTGAGCGAGATATTTAGAGGTTTTTGGATTTTTTAGTAGTTTACAGTGCGAAAATCTACGGGATTTGGTTACATTTCTTGTAGGAGATTTACAGGTTTCATATCAACATTTTTTTATGTCGTTAAAATTTAATTGGGCAGACGTGTGCTTGGTGGAGGGTGGGACAGTGGTGAATAATAAATAACATTTTTAGTTCATAAAATTAAAATCCAAATTTAATTCTTGAAGTTATGTAATAAGTTTTCATTCCCCATGTCTTCACGTGGTAGAAAACAAATGTTTTAAAACACCTAAAATATAATAAGATTTGAAATAAATGAAAACAAATGATTTTACCTCACACGAATAAAGAAAAAGCGAGATATTTAGAGATTTTTGGATTTTTTAGTAGTTTACAGTGCGAAAATCTACAAAATTTGTTTACATTTTTTGTAGTCGATTTACAGGTTCCATATCAACATTTTTTTATGTCGTTAAAATTTAATTGGGCAGACGTGTGCTTGGTTGAGGGTGGGACAGTGGTGAATAATAAATAACATTTTTAGTTCATAAAATTAAAATCCAAATTGAATTCTTGAAGTTATGTAATAAGTTTTCATTCCCCATGTCTTCACGTGGTAGAAAACAAATGTTTAAAACACCTAAAATATAATAAGATTTGAAATAAATGAAAACAAATGATTTTACCTCCCACGAATAATGAAAAAAGTCGAAAATTGGAGATTAAAGTTATAAAAATAAATAATGATGAATAATAAATAATAATTTTTAATGCATGAAATTAAAACCTCAATTGAGTTCCTGAAAACAAGTAATAATTTTTCATTTCCCACATCTTCACGTGCAAAAAAATTAAAAATTGAGAATGAACTGAAACACTAACAAAACATAGACATAAATGATGATGAATAACAAATAATAAATTAATTAATAAATTAATTAAACCCCAAATAGACTTCCTCAAGACGTAATAATTTTCATTCCCCACGTCTTCCCACGCAAAAAAACCATCCAAAAAAATACTAAGACTCAAAATAAATAAAAACAACTGATTGTACCTCGCAAGCTCCCCGGAGGCTATCACCCTGCGATAAATCCTGCGAGCCCCGTTCCCCGGGACTCGAGAGTTTTGTCAGAGTGGTAAGCTGCAGCTCTTGAGACACTGATACTGGTGAATTTGTGCTCCCATAATACCCATCACTCGTGCTCAGCCCCTCCACCTCCTCCCTGGACCTGTCCGAAAACGCCAAAAGTCCACATTAAAAAACTGAAAAACTCGTGTCCAGGTCACAAGGGGTGTTTGACCCGCGTGTTTTGATTCTGAATAATTGATGAACCACGTCGAACATAACCATAAATGGCCCTAAAGCCTAGCTATTTTATCACCTCAATCCTCCGGCCCCACTTCCGGCCGCTCGTCCTTCCCGAACGATCGACACATCACTGACAAAAACTACGAGAACCCAAAGCTTCATAATTTCCAAATAAACAACGAAAAAAAAAACATTGATGTCGAAATTTGAACGAGCGCTGGTGCTTTTTTATTATTGTTGACACCCCCACACGACAGCGGCCATTTGAAATTGTTGATGACAGCGCCGCGCAACGGTGACAAATTGAATTCCCTAACCGATACAAAAAGGGTTGAAAGCGTCCAGCCCTCAATCTCCCTTTTTCCCCCGAATTCATGAGGAAAAATACTTCCTGCGTCAAACACCCACCCCCTAAAAAAAATGTCTCATAATATACTGTACATATACTCTATACTCACGCATTTGTCATGCTCTCGAACTCCCCCGCATCCCCAGTATCGCCGTTTGATCCCGGAATCCCTTCACCTGAAAGGGGAAAAAAATCAATCAAACACACATTCAATATTTACTTCAAACATCCCTCTGATACTCAATAAAAAGCTGTGCACCCCTGCTGAGAAAAAAAGCAAAAACACGAGTTTCTCTCGCAACCAAAACAGAAAAAAGTTGAGCTCTGAAAGGGGAAAAACCAAAAGAAAACAGAGAAACGGGAGGAAAAAGGAGAAATTGAGAAGAGCCATTTTGCAGACTGTTGGTCCGGAGAGACACTTGAACCCACCCCCTTTCCACCCTCTCACACTGGCGATTCATCCAGCCATATCGACATTCAGGTTTGCACGCGCTCCACCGCCACAGGCGATATTCGGGACAAGTGTCGCCGTGGTAACGTACCCTCGTAAAGGCCCTCTCTGGACACCCCCCAGTTCTCTCGTGTAACCGCCACAAACCTCTTCACTACCACAAATACAAGAGGAAAGGAAAAAAATCTACGATCATGGGGCAACACACATGGGGGCCCTTACGCTTGACTTTTTCGTGATCCCTGCGCCCACCCACTTCGCCTATCTGGCCTATCTCTATTTTCATCCCTTCTTCTATCGGCCACCCAGCCCCCAGTCGACGAAGCACAAAAGAAAAATCAGAATCGATGATGAGGATACTCCAGATGAAACGAGATGAGACGACGATACGGATGAGGCTTCATTTCGTCTTCGGTTTTACATGCACGGAGAGAAATATGCAACAAAAATTACGGATCTTTTCCGTAATTCCGGAGCGAAATGTGGTTGTAGGAAATTTTACGGAACTGCCACGGAATTTTTACCTAAAATCACGGATTTTTGCCAGAGCGTTCCGTAATTTTCACCCGAATCTCCTGTGAAAAATTACGATACCGTCACTTCAATTTTCTGAGTCGATTCCGTAGTTGGTGAGCGAACTGTGGGTTCCGTAATTTTTACTGAACATTTCTCTCCGTGTGTGAAAAAACAGGGAATTTCGGAAGGGGATGCATTTCACGTGAATGCCTCATGTACAATTGTTATTCTCTCCGTTAAAATGGTCAATGTTTTAATGTTCTATTCTCTCCATTCTTTCAGATTTCACTAGAAACTTCAATGAAATTTTTACTTGAATTTTCAACTAATTCAGAATTCAAAGAAGTATTTCGGAATTTCTCTGATTTCTATTAATCTTTGTGGAATAATTGAACGAATTATTTTGTTTTAATTGACGTTTTCAAAGACATTTCCAAAGACATTTCCAACAAATTTGTTTTAAAAAAGATTTGCGGATAGAAGCCCCATCTTCTGTGATCAATTCCTACGATTGACTTTTCCGTGATCCCAATGCCCGACCATTTTCCTATCCAGCTTATTTCCATCCCTCTTCCTCGCCCTCCCCCTCTACGATGAAACACAAAAAAAAAAAATTTTTTAAATGCCAAATTTTACTGAAAAATCCTTCGCATTGCGCACTCCAGATTTTAAACCCGCAAAATTTGGCAGTCTTCCTGGTTCAGACGTCACTGTGCAGCTCAATAATTATTACTACTGAAAATTCACTAAAATTCTTACCCATTCACTGAATTTCCCTAATTTCCATTACCTTCCACGAAATTCCAATGATTTTAAATCATTCACTGACGAAATTCCTTGAACTTCGAGTAAAGCTAATGTGATAAAAACTTCTAACAAGAAAAAATTCCAGTTTTGTCTTTACGATTGACTTTTTCACGATCCCCCCCCCCCCCCCCCCCCCCCCCCCCCCCCCCCCCCCCCCCCCCCCCCCCCCCCCCCCCCCCCCCCCCCCCCC
>NW_021680419.1:570105-573703 GCF_001412515.2 Diachasma alloeum
CCCCTCTCGCCTCCCCCCTCCTCCAGCCGACCGACAACAAAAGAAAAATTCCAATCAACGATGAATACACTCCTGATGAAACGAGATGACACGGCGAAATGGATAAGGCTCAATTTCATCCCCCTCGTTCCCCCCTGCCGCCCCTTCTGTTATCTAACGTGAAAAACTTATCAAGTAAATCCACCCAATGAAAACTCCACTCCAATTAGGATAAGGATACCGTTACAAAGGGGCGAAGGGATTGCGAGGGCTCGGGGGAGAGGAGTGGAGAGAAATCACCCCGTAGGCGTTTATAGTCACGTGTTAGAACCGACAAATATACTCAGGGAAAATGTATCGATTATTCACCGAGATAATTATCCCACTTGGGTCATAGTAGACAAGTGTCGCAGATAGGGAATAATTTAAATGGCAATGGGCTGCATACCCGCATCACGAATCACGCCCCATTCCCAACATCAACTAAATATTCCAACCCCCTTTGCGTGCAATCTAGACTCAATCGTCGGTGTCGAGGGGGGGTGGGGAGAGGGGTGAGGGGGTGTGTGGAAGGTAGACGCGTGCTATCACATATTTATGCGAACGTTTAGCATGCAAAGCTCTCTGGTGAGGCTTGAGATTGGATTAAAGGAATTTCGGTGTGTACACGGAGTGGGTGAAAAAAGATGTTCGGAGCGGTCGAATGAGGGGGGCGATTTTGGTTGCGCGGTGATGGATTGATGGGGAGTTTCACCTCGAGTTTTCGATGAAAGTTGGGGGAATATTGAAGGTTTTCTCTTATGAATAACTCTGGATAATTTCGTCCGGGGTTTCAATCACTTGGTTTTGGGTGAATTCAGTGCACATTCGAATTTCAATTTGACGAAAAAATGAAAAGATTTTCTTGAGTTTGACTTCTATCTCAACAATGTGATTTGTACACTATTTCGACGAATGGAATCCATTGAAAAATCACAAAAAAATACTCAGAAATCCTGCACATCTGGAAAAATCCACTCAAAACCGAATGTAAATTTCATATGCCAATAAAAACACTGAAAAATTCTGAAAATTCAAGCGCAATTGATTTCAAAACCGAATTCACTCAATCGATAGTAAATTCTACCTCAATTTCCCACGGAAATTCGTGAAATATTCAACAACTTCGTTAGTATAAACTTTCCACAGATTCTCATACTGAAAAATTCCTCAATTTTCCGCAAAATTCCTGTTCGAATGTCACTCATAATTCGCTATCCCTATAAAAATATTCCAAAATAACGACAAGTCAACCAATTATTCCTCAAACTGACTCACAAATTACTAAAAATAAAAATACTCCCACCTCAAACCCCCGAAAACTCCGCGAACTGAAAATTCTCCTCTCCCAGTCAATGAACTTGGAATCACCCCTCCCGCCCCGATCATTTTTCAGAAGTCTGTGTACCCAGAAAGAGCTCCCGAGAATGCCCACTCTCCGCGAAGAAAAAAAAAACACCGAAAAAAAAAAGCGTGAGTATAGACGAAGGATATCAGACGCCTGGATGAAATTCCTCGGACGCTGTTGTCGGACGTGACCCTTACCCTTACCCTCCCCCGCCCCTCCCCCTCGCCCCCGATTTAAAAACTCTTTCCCCTTTGTCTTCTGGACGTTCCCGAGGACATTGGAATGTCTCATGAATCCAGTCTCGCAAACTACGCAAGTGGAGAAGGCGGGGTGCCGAGGGAGGCCAGAAAAGTGTGTTTTCAGTTTGTCCGGGTAATTTTAGATCGTCAAGATAACGTAGTTTGGACTCTGGGTTAAAATACGAAGGAAGGGGGATGATAAATATGTGTATAACCAAGCCTGAATGAAGACACAGTGATTCCGTCTGGTTTGATAGTATATGTGCCAGTTTTCCCTCTCGGCCTCAACTTTTCCATCGAAAATGCTGTTCAGTACTTTGAAAGCACCGAAAAGTGAGGCGAACTTGCGTTAAGACAGGGGTGAGGGAAAGGGAAAAAATGAGGTTGAGGTAGAATGCCTGTGTGGTTGGTTGCTCACTCGAACGCAGTTAATGCCGACCAAGCCGAGGAGGCGCGTGCTCGTTGGGGATTTGAGAATTTTTTTTCTTTCCCAACCCGCCAAATTGAAGAGGCCGCGTGTCTCTGCTCCAGTGCCAAACGCAGCGACAGAACCAGAGCAGTTGAGAACAAGACGGATAAAAAAGTCAAAATCGTTGGATGAGGGAAAAGAGTTTGCTGAGGGGAGGTGAAAAAAAATTGTACAAAAGGAATTGAAATTCTGGACGTGTACGTGAGGGGAAATACCAAAGAGAGCGAGGGAAGAATGAGGGGCTTTATCAAATTATGTCGAGTCCCTTTCCACTTCACATCTGAAGGAAAGTCATTAATTTAATTCACACGGAGCACCACGAGTGCAGTTGAAAGGATACATTTCCATCCGAATGACTTGGTTTTTCGATCGAAATTTCACGAGTAAAAATAAAAGCGCGATGGAGGAGTGAAAGAGAATGGAGGGATAGAGGGTATGTGGTGCTGGCAGAGGTAAGGCGGAAAATGTTATTTCACTTTGCAATATTGAACGCGAAAAAAGAGCACAGTACTTTATTTTTTTTATCGCGCTACCGCGTATAAGAACGTGCATCGAGAGACTCTTTTTCGATGGCTGTGCGATCGAATCGACGCACCATCTAAAATTAAATGCCCCGTAGTTTTCAAATACATTCCCCCCCCCGACTTCTACAAACCGAATATACAGAGCTGTTTGTTTCCGGCATCGATTAGACTGGAAAATTCCAGCTGCCCCCCACTTACAAACCGATGTTTTCGCATTGCCTCCTGCCCTCGTCTTTAATTATCATATAATTTTTCCTCTAGACATGAAATACCGTGGTCTCATTTTATTTCAGATACAGCCGAAGCGCGGAGAAAACAGGAGAGAAAAATACCAGCGGAAACTGATGAAATAAAATTGTGGGAGAGGGGTTGAGGTGAATTAATGGAGAAAAAGAGGCCTCCGAGACTCTTAGAAAAAACCATGAACCTGGAGATAAGGGAGATGAGTTGAAGTGGGGGGTGGAACAGAACGAGCAAGATCTCGGCACCTGGAGGGAGGGGAGAGGCCCAAGTTTTTCAGATAAAATTTTAAATAAAAAATGATTACCAGTGCTGGGGTTGGGGGTGTCAGTGGGGCGGGTATGCTGCGTGCACGTCGTCGTGATGTCAGCGTTAAGCCCAATCGAAAGCTCGACAGAAAGTCCTCGCGGGGTATGATATACGAGAATGAGGAGCTGCGACTGAGAACCATCAACATTAATGCGGAAGTTGAACAAGGTATCTCTCGGATGTTTAAAGTGTCTTATGAATATGTGATTGTGGGCCAGTGGCGGAGGTGTGTGTGTGGGTTAACGAGCAGGAATAGAATCACAAACTACCCCAGCCACCTATTCTCAAGTCACCGAAGCACTCAGTTGACTTCTTCTTGTTCGAGTGGTCAGGTCGTGCGACAGACGCAGCGAATTTTCACTTCATTTCGCTTCGAGAAAGGGGAGAAAGCTCGCGATTGTCTCTGTGGGGCTGTGCGCCAGGGGTTCCAGTCGATATTTTTGCCGACATC
>NW_021680419.1:574240-599067 GCF_001412515.2 Diachasma alloeum
GGGGGGGGGGGGGGGGGGGGCGATGATTGTGGAAACGCCAATCGGAAATGTTGAGGCCCGTGGTATCAGGCGGATACACTCGTCATCATCGAGAAAAGATAGATTACGAGGTCGTGATGCTAAAGGGAAGAGGACATCTGGTGTTCCCGTTTAATGCGCACTTGTGTATCTTGTATTTTTGGGCTGCTGCTACATGCCCCAGCGGTCTGATCGCTGTGTGGTTGTTCTCGGTTGCACGCTCCCATGTCCTAGACGGATTTATCAGTTATTCTGGAGTATTCGGTGGTGTCCATGTGTGGGGGATTTTGTTGGGGGGTTTAACGGAGCTTTTTAACGGCGGATAAATAAACCGGACTGGCGGAGATCTGGGATTGATAAAATGCGCGCATGGAGAGGGACTCATGATGCACAGGAGGGACAGGGACAGAGCTCGCGGGAACAAGAAGCTTCAGAGTACGTTCGTTATGGTTTTTTTAAGGATGTTTATCCAAAACCGCAATTACTCAAAAAAGAATTGATTTTTTTTTAACTGTCAGATGAAGTTATTCCCTTCACTTTGGTAGAAATTTCAATCCACCAACCCATGCTCATTGTTTAGAAATAAAATAGACAAAATGTCCCAAATGCATGCGCTAACGTGCGATTATATGGGATAGAATCATTCAGATATTTCCTCTGTTTGCCCGGGTACCCCAGATTTTTCTCTGGTCATTTGGTTCAGTATCGTTTTGCAGATTACCTCCTATTTTTATTTCTATTGCTAGAGTCTTCTAGTAAGTGAATTATCAGTTTGAACATAAATCCCATAAGAGCCCATGTATAAGGAAAAGTTTGTTTATTTATTCCTGCCGATGTTATTGCGATAAATATTTTTTAAACATCAATAAAGTTAGTTTTGTAGGTTCTACTATCAGCCAACAAAATTACAAAATTTTCCTTGAACATCGAAAAAATCATATTTACTGACAATTACCGGCACTGGCTAAACATCCTTAAGGGGCTTGAGTATCTTCAAGGTGATTTCTATTGTGGAAATTTTGGAGTTTTTGATTTGAGAAGAGTGAGTTTGAGGGGCTTTCGCGTGGGCTTTCGAGATTTTTGGATGGGGGTTTGGGCTGGGGTATTTCGCGATCTCGCTTGGCGGACGGAAATAGAATGACGGCTCGATGGAACAATATTTGAGGGACTGCTTGGCCAATTCGGGGATTAAAAAGTCGTTCGATCGAAGTAATTTCTCATGTTGTGGTCGCTGGGGAATCGGGGGATTCGTCGGGGTTTATAGCTGGTGGTCGGTAATGGTGAAATGTTAATGCGGGGGATAATCCGGGCGGATGCGTGTGAGAAAATTTAATAGGAAAACGGAGTTTTTTTAAGGTTTTTTAAAGATTCTTTTGGTTTCTTAAGGCAATTCTATTGAAATTCATGTGACTTCGTCGTGCGCAAATTATTCTGTGGTGATTTTTTAATAAAAATTCTCGGACATTATTGTTTTCTTTTTTTTCTTGGATTTTATTAAACAACAAAGGAAAAAACAGCGGAAAAGACTTGAAAAATTTATAACCAGTAATCTCTGTGTAAAAGTAAAAATCTATTAACTGTTTGCTATCAAATATCTGTTGACAACATGACGCGGTAAGGTTGCATGATTTTTTACAGAAATAAACCCAAGAGCAAATTTTACTAAATTTCTATTGCAAATGTGTGAGAATTCTATTGATGAATTATCATAATTATAATTGCCTATAATTATCTAAAGAAGATAATTATTTATATCTGTCTTTTGCGCCGATTGTATTAAAAAATTTCCACAGATGTTGATTTTTCTAGATAAGTTATTCTGCTGGAATTTTTTTTATGAGAATTCTTGGGAATGAATTTTCCGAATTTCGCTTCTTAGATTTTATTATAAGGAATAGATGAAAATCCATTGACTTTTTTCTATCAAATATCTCATAACAAAACGACGTGGTAAAGTTGCATAATCTTCTGTGAAAATGGCGCAAAAAAACAAATAGAATTGTTTAATAGAATTTTAATAGACCTACCAGACAATTCTTATAGAAAATTCAATAGAATTTCTGATCGCAAAAACTGCCAAGTTTTCCTATTAAATTTCTTCATGTGTGTAGTATCAACTCTGAACTTCGCAATATTCGAAAATACGTGTGTTTCAGGTCACAATGACATAAAGAAGCTCAGACGTGAAAACGAGCAGTTGAGACGTGAGATATGGTGTCTGAGGGAGGAGTACGACAAGTTGGAGGAGATACTCAAGAGCCAAAAGTCAAGGGAGGATAGTGAAAACGACGAGGTTCGTGAATTATTTGTTCATCTTATCGGGGAAATTAATCATTCCTTAATGTGACGGTTTCTCTCCATTTCACGATTTCAGCGACGAATGTTCGAGGGAAAAATTGTGAAAATGCACGATAGTTTTGGCTCGAGTTTTTCATTCAATCGAAATTTAATTCAATGCGATGTTTAATTTTCAGAGTTGATTCTAAAATTTAAGTTGATATCAATACAAAATTTTATCCCCAGTTCGGAGGCATAATTCGTTGAATAAATAATCAAGAACTTGATTCATGTGAAATTCGAATAAATTTCATGACTGGAAAATCGCAGAATTTTAAAGAAATTCAACGATAATTTGATGAGATGATTTAAATACTCCAAGAGAGTAAAAATCCAAGCGACTATTGCCTGAAATTATCGACTATTCGAGTTTCAATTCAATACAATTTTTAATTTCCACAATTAGTAAGAAACTGTTCCCTCAATTTAAGATGAGAATGATTGAAGCCTTTAAAAACTGGATTCATATACAAGACAGAATTTAATGAAAATTCGCCAAGATAATGATAAAATCGCCAATAAATGACTTGAAAATTGGGGAAATGCAAGCTCTCCAATTAAAAAATCATTTCGCCTTTTAGTTTTCACTACTAAAACTTCACTCTCAATTAAAAATAAAAATTCTTAGAATACTGAACAACTCGGTTTACCTCTAGCTTCACTCTTCAATCGAAAACTCACAATGATAATTTCACTGTTAATTTGATGCGATGATTTAAACACTCAAAGAATATAAAAATCCAAGCGACTAAAATTATTGCCTGAAATTATTAACTATTCGAGTTTCAAATCAATAATATTTTCAATGTCCACAATTAGTAAGAAATTTTTCCCTCAATTTAAGATGAGAATGATTGAAGCCTTCAAAAACTGGATTAATATACAAAACAGAATTGAATGAAAATTCGCGAATGTAATGATAAAATAACTTGAAAATTGGGGAAATGCAAGCTGTATAAAAACTTCTAAATCCAACACGACAGTGGTAAAAATCCTTAAATATTACGAAAACAACGAGATGCCCAGGGTCTGCCCATCTCATAAAGGACCAGAATGATTCGACATTTCTCTTCATTCCAGGATTTCAGCGACGACTGTTCAAGCGGTTCGAACGAAGAGGAAGACGACGACGAAGAAGAAGAAGAAGCGGACGACGACAACATAAGCGAGTCCCCGAAGGCCCCCGAAAAGCTGCTAACCCCTGACTCAATCCAAGATGAGCTCCTGGAAAACGCCGAGAATCAAAAGCTCTCGACTGAGAAAATGAACAGTATTCACCGGCTGCACGTAGATTTCGATCAATTATCAACAGTAACCGAGGAGGAGGAAACCAAGCGCGATAAGACCCCCCTAAAAAAAGATGACAGAGAATTAATTAAACCCGAGTCAACTATAACAAACGAAATATCCCAGAAAAGGGAGGATAGTTCCTTGGCCGGGCGCACATTTAATTGGATATACAGTCCCGAGTGTCCAGTGCTACCTTCCGTAAACGATCAATCTGTCTGCCGTCCGGCAACCCCAAGTACCCAGCGTTTAATCAGCAACGATGCTCCTCAAGTCCCCCGACTGGGCTGGGAAGCGATATTCGATGTGAATCCGAGGACAAATTCTGTTGGTTCAAGAGTATTACCAGAGGGGTTGACCCCCCCATTAGCCCCTGATAACGCCGGAGCGCAGAAGACATCGCCGGATATATGTGTGTCGGGAGCAGTACCAAACCAATTACACAATTCGCACAGTTCTGACAATCTGCTATCAAATCCCCGGGACAACTTGGCCAAGACGCTGTCACACTCGTGTCAAGAGTTGAAGTCCAATTTATTTAGGGAAGAGAGTACGATCAAAGGTGGCTTAGCTGCTAAGAGCTTACCTGATAATTCCAAGGACAGCCCGAAGGCGTTTCGCAGCCAGTTGCGAGTACATCTAACTCAGCCGTCTGAAAAATCACCCGAGATACCACCGCAAATGCCACGTCTCGATTGTACTTTATGCCCACCGACTTTGGACAACGATCGCCGACATCGTAGATTACTTCGACAGCTGCAGCTGCAGGAGTACCAGGCAACATCCTTCGAGCACCCGAATCCCCAAAGTTTGACTTTACCCGTTTCTCTGAGTCCGTACACACCGAGGCCAGACAAGACGATTTATCGGGACGTTGGGTACCTTCCTGTTTGGTCGGATGTACCGCCACCACCGAGGGTTGACACACAGACGCAGACGCAGAGTCCCAGCCCGACGCCGAGTACTAGTTCGGGGCAGGAGGTTCGTAAGGACGATGGAAAGTCATCAAAGTCGTCCAAGTCCAGTCCCGAGAAGAAGAGGGTGAGGAAGAAATCGGAGAGGGTGTCGACGCCTTCGGTGGAGGGACAGAGAAAGCCGAAGAGTAGGAATTCACAGGCCTCGAGGAGGAGGACCTCGTCGAGGAGTCAGAGTGTCCCGGGTGCCGAGGGAGAGTTGAAGAATTTCAAGGATACGATTGTCGGGGGAATCGAGGCGGAGAAGGAGTTCAGGAAGAATAGTATTGCCACGGAGAAGGTGCCTTGGTGCGCTTGTTGGGGGAATGGCTGTCTTTGAAGCTGATTCGACAATTAATGAAGGCAAACGGGGAACAAAGAACGCCGAGAGCTCTCGGATGGCATCTGACTGAGTTTAGAAGCATCTCGGTTGTCAAGGGAACAACATTTACGAGAATTCGTTCATCTGTGAGGATTAAGAAACAGAAGAATAGGAATCTCGGGTTTCAGTCAGGAGGACTTCGGCGAAGAGTCAGAGCGTCGCGTGTGCTCGAAAAATTTCAAGGGTATCGTCTATGAACGGGGAAGTTGCCTTCATGCGCAACTTGGGATTGGAGGATTATTTCTCTGTGAGGCTTACGTGATAATTAATTCATGATATCGTAGTCACACGAATCGAGAGTAAAGGGAGATGGAAGACCGAAATTCTCGGATATCGTCCGTTTAGTTCAGTAACCGCAAAAAAAGGAGAACTACATCAGAGAAAGCAGAAATCTCTGGTAATAATGCGAGTGCTTTTGTCAAGGAGCTTATACTGATGACAAATAAAAAACTCTGAGACATCTTGAAGGAGTTCAGGCGAAATAGTGCAGTTGATGTAACGGTCAATCCACAATCTCATAGTCCTTCAAATCAATAATAAAAATAGAAAAATTTTCAAAAAAACTCAAATCGCAATAATCAACTCATGAAAATCGTTTGGTTCTCTTGATTTTAAGTTGAAAAATGATTTTACAAAAAACATTTAGCCCTGAATTTAACGTAACAGCCAGTCCACAATTTTCCAGCCCCTCAGATCAACAATAAAAACCCAGAAAAGACGATAAAAATTCTCAGATATTATCAGCCTCACGCGAACCTCCCCAAAAAGAACCAAAAAATCTCAAATAATCTCAGTTATCAAGGGATGAGAATCTCGCAGCCACAGGGGGATTAGAAAGTGCAACGTGATCCCATTCCCAACGAAGAGAAGCCTGCAGGCAATATCTCCCCAAAACCCCCGGCAACTCCAAGAATGAGTTGTTTTGCTCAGGAATATGAGTATGACTAATTAAAATAGCTCGCTCGTTGGATGTCGATCGATAGGGATACTTAGACAAAATAGAAAAATTTCTGTTGACGTAACAACCAATCTACAATCCCATAGTCCTTCAAATTAATAATAATGAAAATACAAAAAACGACAAAAAATTCAAACCGCAGTAGTCAAGTCCACAAAATCGTTTGGTTCCCTCAATTTTAACTTGAAAAATAATACTCAATAAGAATCAATTCGCAGATTAACAATAACACCCAGAACAGACGATAAAAATTCTCAGCTATCGTCAGCCAAAATAGAAAAATTTCGAAGATTTAGAGAAATTGAGGAAAAATAGTCCTGTTGATGTAACAATCAATCCGCAATTCCATAGACCTTCAAATTAATAATAATGAAAACGAAAAAATTAAAAAATAAATAAAAACCGCAGTAATCAAGTCTTCAAAATCGTTTGGTTCCCTTGAATTTAACTGGAAAAATATCAGCGGAAACATTTGTCCCTGAACTTTACGTAACCCTTAAAAAATGAAAAATAAACGGAAAAAAATCCTCAGATATCATCAGCTCCACTCGAACTCCCCCAGAAGAACCAAAAAATCTCAAATAATCTCAATTATCAAGGGATGAGATTCTCGCATCCACAGTTGCTTAAAAATTGCAACGCGATCCCATTCCCAACGAAGAGAACCCTAGAAATGGCCCCAACCCCCCATGCAATATCCCCCGCCAACCCCAAGAATGAGTTGTTTTGGGTAAACCCGACGTCCCAACTCCACGCACATCCTTTTCCTCAGGAATATGACTAATTAAAATAGCACGCTCGCTGGATGTCGATCGATAGGGACACGACGTTGGGATACATAAGCGCGCGCTTCAGTACAAAACCCCAACGGTGTTTCTCCACTCTCTACTCACTATGCAACATACTCTACTCTACGAGTAGAGAGAGGGCCTTTAACCACCGCTGGGTGCCATGTGCACGACCCCAAACCCGCAAGTGTCGTTGACACGTCGTTTCCAACCAGTTCTCTGTTCCAACGCTTCCCTCCGACACTCTCGGCCCCGCAAAACCCCTGAATTCATACATTTTTCAAATGTATTTTAATTAAAATCTTCCCCCGCCCCCACTCCCCCGAGAGATGCAAAACTTCTCGCCGAAAAAAAAAATCCCAATTAAACCCCCGAAAATGTTCATCATAACGTGCACAACGCGATGCTCAGGTAATTGATACCCCACGTTGTTTCCCAATTAATTGACCTCCTCATTAGTTACCTCGATACACCGTACCCAGCGTTTCTGCAAATAATGTTTAACAAACCCCCGTTTCACCCCCTCCCGCCCACCGGGAAATTCATAACACAAACATTGATTTTTCCCCTTTTTTTATTCTACCCATAACATACCTATCGACGTGGCGAGAAGTTGTATCGAGACAATGACGAGAATCCAATACAGTTGAACGTGCATTTCGTTGGTATAACAGTTCACAATGAACAGGTGAAGTATGCCAGACTATTCAGGACACATGGCAAGTCTCCCCCCATCAACTCCTCCTCTCCTTTCAGTGGTGAAACCGTTTAATCACATCATCTCAAATCATTCATTTGTACATTAATGCTCTCGTAAAAGTTATCTTAGTAAATGATCGTTTAAAAAATGACTAAATCATCGGTAAAAAGGTCTGTCTGAGGGCTGTTGATCCTGGTGACTTGGCCTCGGTGCCCACGTGTCATAGCACACACTCACGTGTCGTTTTGATCGAATGGGGCTTTCTCCCGGTAAAATGTGAATAAGTCAATTTGAATGGGTGGCGGTGGGCGATGCGCTCGCCTCGACGTGTAGCGGAGCACTGGGAGAAGCCGGTGGAGCCCAAGCTGACAGTAAAAGCTCTCGCTCACTCTATAGCTCTCCCCCACCCACAGCCTGAGTTTCCTCCAGATGGCGGACTGTACCCTTGCGCGCTCCATTTGTCATTTTTCCTCCAAGGCTTCCACGAGATTCATCCCCCCCGCATCGCTCCCCCGACACAATCTCTTTCACTTCCTCTCCCCCGGCCGTGCATTCGGGCTTTTCTTATTTTTCCGTTTTCCTTATTTCACCCCTCGTCCTCTCGCCTGGCCTTTCATGAATTTATATATAGCCTTCATAACCCGAGAAATGCTTTGACGGTTTTCTTCGTATTATTTACCAAATTTTTAATGCCTTTTTTGGGGGAATTGGGGGCCTGCAGTCGTCTCTCCACTCGGGGGAGCTCCACTCGGTGAATAGGATTTCTGCGGCATTTGGAAAAGGGGAAATTAGAGGAGGGGGTGATTCGGGCTTTGTGGCGCGATTGATTTCAATGCACGCGCGGAAAAGTTTCGGGAAAATGCAGCGAAATCGATGGGAAATTCTAGGGGATTTCTATTGAAATTTGAGGGGAAATTTATTGCGTGGGTGTTTTACGGAAAATGGAAACTATTTTATTGAAAACTTTAGCAGAATTTTGTGGTCCTAGACAATTTTTTTTACGTGGATACGGGGATGCGACTCGTCCATTGAATAGTAGGATTTCTTCGTCATTCGATGAAGGGAAAATAAAATGAGAGATCGGGGGAAATGTGTCACAATTGATTTCAACGGATGTGAGCTTACCCCATTGGATCGATGTTGAGTGGTACTCGATGGCACTGTTGTAAACTTTGTACGTTTTTTTCGTCTCTCATTTTCCACTTGTCTATCTGTTTCATATGTACTGCAGGAAGAATAAAGAGGGATGAAGGACCACAATTCTCAGATATCACCCGGTTTAGGTCATCAGCCACAATAAAAAGGGGAAAACAACATCAGACTGACGAATATTTTCACGTTTTTCTTATTATTTACCAAATTTTCAATGCTCCTTTCTAACGTGAATGTTAAGGACTCCGTTCCCTCGTCTCAGTGCTCGACTCGTCCGTTGAATAGTAGGATTTCTTCGTCATTCGAAGAAGGGAAAATAAAATGAGAGATCGGGGGAAATGTGTCACAATTGATTTCAATGGATGTGAGCTTACCCCATTGGATCGACGTTGGGTGGTACTCGATGGCACTGATGTAAACTTTGTACGTTTTTTTCGTCTTTTATTCTCCATTTGTCTGTCTATTTCATCGGTACTGTAGCTCACTGAGCCAAGACATCTTTCTTCATCGCATTCATCGTCCTCCTCGGATGGGCACTCACAGCGCGGAACGGATGATGATTTTCGTCGCCAGAGTTTTTTCACGCGCGTAAAAATTCCACCCTCCGACGGCGAGGAGATATCTGGGCTCGGGTATTTTCTGTTTTCATAGAGGACAGCGACCCTAGGTGCAGAGGCATGCGGATTATGAAAATTTTCGTGGAACGCGGGTGGGGAGTTTATTACGGAGTGTCTTCCGGGGAGTTGGACGAGCGAGTTGCCAGAATTTTCCAGCAGATAAGACTCATCCCGAGTAATAGCCAAATTAGTAGTGCACTTGCAACAGCTACAATAACGAGTTCTCTTCTTCCGAGTAGTTCGTACTGGGTATTCATGGGGGGAAATGGGAGGATGTTCGGTATGGGCTTGCCACCGAAATTCTTCGGCGACGGCTGATGTCCACCATTTTTACTCGGTTTTACACCTTGGCAAGATGGAAAAAGTTTTATTTTTGGGGCGCACGAAAAAATTTAATAGAAAAACCCAGCGAGTTTTGTTGAAGATTTCCGCAGTTTTAATACGCGTTTTTTTCTATAGACAATATCCGATAGAAAATATTTCATTTGGAAAATCAGAATTTCATCTTTCTATACAACTTATGCTGCAGAGATATTTTTCATTTTATTTTTATTTTCTTATCATCAAGAGAATCAAACAAAAAACCTAGAAAATTTGACCCGGCAAAATTCTATAGAAAATATCTCAATAAATAAAGTTGAATAGAAAAATCGAATTCTTTTGACTGTTTCTATAGATTTTCCGCTGCTCAACTTTTCCAAGTTTTTTTATTTGATTTTTCTGATGAAAACAAAATCAAAATGCAATGAAAAAAAATCGAAAATTTGTCATTCCATTAGAAAATATCTCAATAGAATTTTGAGAAAGTTGTATAAAACAATCGAATCCTCGAAAATGAAAAAAATTGAAGCTTCATTTTTCATAAGAAATACGTTCGCTTCCAATTTTGGAATAGATGAGATGCTTATTACATCCTTGATGTAAAAACTTTTGATGTAAGAAAATTGAGGGGCGTCTCACCTGCCGCTTCCAGACTCGCTGTTATTTTTAAAACCCCGCCAAACGCTGGATACCATTTTTCCTCGTCCAAGTGTTGATTCACCTTCATTTTTCAGATACATTAAAAATAAAAGCGTTGAAAACTTTATTTTTCAGTGGAAATAAGAAGATAAGTTTTAAGCCCGAGGAACCAAAAAATTTAGCGTTCCAGAAATGCAATTATCGTCTCACGCTTTGGTAAATCCCTCGGGTAAACTTTTAGCCAATATAATTTCTGGGCTTTCATATTCAGCGGGGGGAAAATACGAGAGACCTCAACTTGTCTTCTTATTTAGCATCACAAACTATTTCATTTAAAAATTCATGTTTTATACGTGTTCCTGAATCCAATCAAAAAGTTGCCTTTGAAATATTTCCAATTGTCCCTTTGTCGATCGGGACGAGAGGCACTTCTCTCCAGCCGCGTAATACTTGACGAGAACAAATGCTGATTCTTCACTGAATAGCGATGACAGACTTGCCACTTCAAATGGAAGTGCTATGCTAATCAATTATATCATGTTATTGTAATTGTTACTGTGCAGTGGTGGAAGTGATAAAACGAGATCAGTTGAGAACATTTTCATGAGGTTTTTCACGCACAAAACAATTTCATGGGAAATACTAGCGAATTATATTCTGTAGAAAAAATCAATGCAAAATTCACGGCGAGGAATTGCCATGGAAAATGTGTCAATAGAAAAAATTGAAAAAGATCAAATTCTACTGTTTTCAAATGAAATATTTTCTTTGGACATTGTCTATAGAAGAAAACGCGTAATAAAGCTACGGAAATCTCCAATCGAATCGATGAAAAACTAATAAAATTTTCATTAGAAATTCAATAGAATTTTTGATCGAATTCGCTGAAAATTTATATTAGTTTTTGGGCGAGAAAATATTCTATAGAAAAAAAAAATCAATAGAAAATTCAGGTCGAGATCGCTAGGTTTTTCTATGCACTTTTTTCCTGCGTCTTCACAAAAATTTTACTTTCTTCCTCTAGTTCTACGATATTTTGAAAAAAGTAGTAAAATGAAATGAAGAGGCTTTTTACATTTTTTTTTGTAAATTATCTATTTCCTTTCCATTGGAAGAAATTGACTGGAAACTGAGTAGTCAAACGTTGACCACAAAAGAAGCTGAATCAACTCGCCTTCAAAAGTACTGAGTTTAAACAACAATAAAAGCCAACCGAATAAAAATAAAATGAAAATTAAATCGACTGATCTCGTTGTAGCGTTGAAAAAACACAAAGGAATAAGCCAGAATAATTAAGGACCTGTTAGGATTACTCTCGTCGTCGAGATAAGGCATGGGAACTTGTACAGATCGATCAGGGCCTGGAAAGCGTCTTAAATCCAATGAAAAACCGAAATAAAAGGCAGATATTAATTACTCGACAGACAAGAAGCTTTTACCAGGATAAAGAATCAATCCCGTGCAGTCCTGATCACTTTTCCCGGGGGGTATATCAACCGCTGTAACATCAAGATGCTGATGAAACTCTCTGGGTTTTCTCCATCCAACTCCATTACTCCGTAAAAAAACCTTGAGCTCGTCGTAAAGATCAAACAGCCTCTTAGCTTTTCGATACTTGATATTACCAGCGTAGTAGGACCTCTTTGTCATGGGGAGGATATAAACCCGTAGATAGCCGGCTAGAGTGTCAGCTAGAGCCTTTAAAACTAAATGCTTAGTCTTCCCGGAAGTTAATCCCCTTACTGCCTCCAGACATATGTCCATGTAGTCCATCAAAAGACCGATGTAAGTGTCGTTACGAGTGTCAATTACCCTGATCTGAATTTAAAACAAATCAGTAGCGAAGTGGTAAAACGAGGCAAGTCGACTCATCTCTCAGTTGAGTTTTTGAAGAATATTTCCGAATCTAAAGGAGATAATGAAAGTTTCGTAATAACCTTTTTTCTAGAGCATATTGAGGGCTACAAAAAAGGTTTTGACAAAAATTTAGCTATCTCCCTTAGATTCCGTGGTATTCACTAAAAACTGGGCAATAGTCAAAATCGACTTAAACCGTTTTACGACTTTGTTACTGAAATTATTACGTATGAAAAAATTTAATGGAAAAACTTTGCGAATTTTCTGGAGAATTCGCAAAACATTTTATTGAATTTCTATTAAAAATCTATTAAAATTTTTTTATAGAATTCGCTGAAAAATTCTATGGGATTTTTCTTGAAATTTCCATCTGTTTTTGACCGATTCCATTGGAAATTTCTGCAGCTAATCTGCGCGTTTTTCAATAGAAATGTTCAATGGAAAATATTCTGTAGATAAAATCAATAGAAAATTCACGTCAAGGAGTTCCTATGGAAAATGTGTCATTAGAAAAGGTTCTATAGAAAAATGAAACTCTACTGATTTTTCAAATGAAATATTTTCCATCGGATATTGTCTACAGAAAAAATCGCGTAATAAAACTGTGAAAATCTTCAATAAAATTGGGCTAAAACAAAGTTCAATAGAAATCCAATAGAATTGTCTAGCGAATCCACTGGGTTTCTCTTTAAATTATTTCATACGTGACTCGTGAGTTATCACGTGTGAAAGAATTAAATAAGAAAACTTGCTGAAAAATTCCATTGAATTTTTATTGAAACTCTCCAAGAATTCTACTAAAATTGGCCTGAAAATGGCCCCTAAAATTATCTCGAAACTCAACAGAATTCCTCAGACAAACCATTAAATTTTCCCATTAAATTTTTCACCCATGTATCCGCGATGAAGAAAATGTCCATTAACCTGCGGAAGAATGTCCTGAAAGATGTGTCTACTATTGAGAAGTATGAGCTCCTCAACTTCCCAGCAAACTTTTCCAGCATTATTTCTGTCAAACAACACACTCCCGACATTCTCATCCCCAGCTTCATCGCCTCGTCGCCCCAATCTGTCCCATTTTAAAAGTCCGCTGTTAGGTTAATGAAGAAGTTTGCAATCGTGAAATAAACAAGTTAAACCTGGATTAAGCAACCTGTGTCTTCCCACGGCTAATCTGCAGACTGTCAAGATCACAACGAGGTATATTATAAAAAATTTCACCTTCCCGCGCTTTCTCATCGTCCACCTCCAGCACCAAAAAATCCTACAACCATGTCACCTGACGCCCTCATACACCGACACATTCAGACCCATCCCATTTATCCTATTACGGTCTCTCCTCCGAAATACGTGAGATGATGATCAAAGTCCCACGTGTGACGCCTCCACAAAGATCAAAGACGTTTATTTCTTCGGGAGTTTATTTCGCCGGGGAAAATTGAAGAAATAATTCCTTTTTTTGTTTTTTGCTTCCGAATGGAAGCTTTCACCCACGAAAAAATTTAACAGAAAAACCTAGCGAATTCGCTAGAAAATTCTATCCAATTTCTATTAGCTTTTGGCCATTTCTATTGAAATGTTCAATAGAAAATATTTTATTTAAAAAATCGAGAGAATTTGATTTCTCCACAGAACGTCCTCCGCTCGAACTTTTGAAGTTTTTTGTTTGATTTTTTTTGATAAGAAAAGAAAAATTGAATGAAAAGAACTTGGAAAAGCTGAGCCGAAGAAATTCTACAGAAAATATCTCGATAGAATGAGTCAATAGAATAAAAAATCTAATTCTACTGACATTTTCTATTGAACATTACAATTGAAATCCAATAGAATTCGCTGGGTTTTTCTATTGAATTTTTCCGTGTGTTGTAATCGTTAAAATTTAAGTTTTGGATTATTTATGTTATACCGATCCAAGGTGATTCAAAAAGTCCGTAAATGCAATTTTTACGTATGTAACACAGTTTCTCTTCAATTTTTCGCTAACGAATGAATGAAATTGATTTTTTTTTCAAATGTAGGTATTATTGAGCCCCATCAATCGCCATAACTTAAAATAACAATTTTCTATTACCATTTTATCGGAGCGCTGAGAGGAGAGACAGAACTTTAAAAAAGACAATCGGTTGAATAGAAAAAAGGTATAATAAGCATAACGATGACAAAATTAGTTAAAAACAAATCTTACTCAATTTAACAAAATGAAATAAACAATGAATGCGCAAAGTAACTATACCATATGCAATACAAGAGCAATTTCCCCCCGTTTTTTTTAATTTGAATTTTCAGGAGAAACAAAATTGGATTTTTCTGGAGTTTCGGTGGGTAAAATGGAAAGGCATTTCTTCAAGGTGAGAATACACCTTTTTGTCGGTTTTGAGGTGAGCTGTACCATGTGTATATACCACATAACGGCACCTTTCCCACCCATACTCCTTCTCCTTTCCCCCTGACTCAATGCTCACAACTCGCGGGATCAGTCGAGCGTCAGACTGCGTCAGATTCCGACGCTCTCGTCACGTTTTTTAATACTTCTTTTGTATTTTTATTTATTCTTTTTATTTTACCAAAGTTTGACGGCAGAGTTGGGCGCAATGGGTGAGTCAACGACAAGCATAAGATTAATCGAAATGGGTCTTGGGAAAATTCTATTAAGATAGTGTACACAATACCAGGGATTCTGCAGGTGATGGATTTCACCGTCAGGACCCAATCACTATCGCATGCCGTGTTTCTTTTGCTCGATTCATTTCACGTACACTGGAAATAGAGTCTGACCAGAAGAAAGCGGATTAAAATGCTAATTTTTTTCGAGATGGGGCGTTTTTTACTCGCAAAGTCAGTTAATGGAGTTTTAATCTAATTCGCAGTTTCTTTTTTTATTCTGCAGGGAACGGAAGGCAATGCTGTATTGCGCTGCTACTCATTGTAAGTTGAAGTTTTTATTTTCAAGGTGACGAGAGCACTTTGACTGTCTCGCGATTAAAGAGTTAACGGAGGGTTTTTCGGTTTTTTGAGGACTCGTTTTGAATCAGAGAAGTGCGCCAAATTCTGGATGAATTGGAGCATTTCATTTCTCTGAGATGCAAAAATCCTCCGAGGGCGAACCGAAATGTAACATAATTATTATAAATCAATCTTACGAATTATTCACGTTATTGTAATTTTGTTTTCGCTCAATTTTCCATCGTAGATGGAAAATATCGTTCCTTAATTAGATCAGGGATTCGTTTCGTTTAGTATTTGTTAGAAGGGAATTGTCATCTTGAGGGGAGTAATATTTAATTGCATTCTCTGTAGACGCAAGAAATGTCATTTCTAGCACTACCCCTTCGTTATTCGATACTCCGATACGTATTTTGCTCCCGAAAAATCTTTGTTTTATGCGAAATCAAGGGATAGTAGTTTTTCGTTTCGGCTGTCTAATAATCGCAGACAAGAAATGAACCCTTAAATGAAACAATAATAATGATATGATAGCAATCTTGTAACTTAGGGATAAAATATTAGTTGATTATTTTTCCAACCCAAATATCGGGCAATATAATTGGCCCATTCGACATCGCGTGGTACAAGTACAGGGTTTTCAACTGATAATTTTTTGATAATTTTCTCTGGTAGTTGCTATATAAAAAACAAAACATCATGCAGTCGAATTAACCCCTCGTCAAACTGACAGATTGAATTCAATTGTGTCGTTGTATTAATTATACAATTTTCGTTTCTCAATTGTGAGTTTCGTCTCATGGTCCAATTATATTGCTCGACATTTGGATTTGAAAAATAATCCCCCGAATACCACACGAGCTTCAAAATTAATCGGGTATTTTCCTCAAGGTTCCCTGCATACAAACGAAGTCGTCAACTTCTTCAGGAAAAATCACTCGTGCTTCGCACTCGTGATTTTTTAACCTGGAAAACTTGACGCGATCGTTTGTTTGCAACGAACCTATCGGAAAATACCCGATAATTTTGAAGCTCTTGTGGTATTACAAGGGATAAATTTTCCTCTGTATGAGATATTTTCATCCTGAAAAGGCACCGTCTGGTGTGAATTATCCGTCTCTTAAACCGAGTATTTCGTTGCTGTCGAAAGCAGAACAATTATTCATGTTTGAGACTTTCAAATTCGAACCGAACAAATTTTTTTTCGGCAATTTTCAACTAGCGATTTTGTTGGCCCAAACAAGACTTGTTTGACAACGTGTTTGTTTTTCTCTCAGTGTAGTTCAGGAAGAAACCCCCCCAATTTCCTTCTTTTCCAGTCCCTCCTGATGACGGTAAACGCCGGCGACATGATGCGAAAGAGCATAGTATACGATAAGAACACCCCAGATCTATTCTACTGCCCCCAGCACAAGCCAACGGGCTTCGAGAAGATGATAGTCAGAGCGAAACCCCTGTCGAGGCTCTGCCAGTTCGCGGGTGGACCGATCCCCGAGGATTACAAGAGTGACTGTTACAATGACGTTGATGAGACCGAGTACGCTTGTAAAGAGAAGTACAGGATCATGGTAAGTCCAGGATGAACATGCCCTCGATGCCCCCCGCACACGAGCCTTTTTGCCACTTCATAACGATCTGTTGAGTCTCGATGGAGAGAAACCCCTGACGATCGATTAATTCGCCAACGAGCGCTTTTAATAGTTATACACGTGTGAAAAAATTCAATAGAATAACCTAGCGCTTTCTCCGAGAAATTCTGTGATGAATTTCTTTTAAAATTCGATTCAAAAATTATTTTTGTTGCGCCAATTTTCTATTGACAATTGTGTAACTTCCCCGTGCGGTTTTAAATAGGCACTTGTCTATGGAAAAATGAATAGATGTTGAGCTTTCTCAATTTTTTTTCTGAGATCATATTATGAAAAACATGACAATCTATGAAATTTTTTTTGATCAATTATGTTTTAACAAAATAACTGCTATAGAAATGACGCAAAAAATTAATAACATTCTAATAGAACTTCAAGAGAATTTTTATAGAATTCTAAATTCTGTCAAATTTTTATTAGAATTCTATTCAAAAATTGTATTTGTTTTTCGCGCCCGATTATTGAAAATTATGTAACTTCCCCGTATGTTTTTGAATAGACATTTGTTTATAGTGAAGCCTATAGACGTTAACTTTTCTATAGAACTTCTTGGGCATGATTGACCGAAATATTTATTCCTCGGATTTTATTATGAGAAACAAATATTTAAGCTAAAAAATTTCTAAAGAAAAATAAAAATCTATTCCTTTTTTTGAATCAAATATCTGTCAACAAAATGACGCAGTGAACGTGCATAATTTCCTACAGAGATGGCGCAATGAAAACAAATGAAATTTTTAATAGAATTCTCCCAGAACTTCGAGGGAATTCTTGTTCAGTTTCAATAGAATTTCTTGGAGAAATCCCTAGGTTTTTATATTAATTTTTTTCATGCCTGTATCGGTGCTGGTTTTGTTCGTTTCAGAAACGCTTGAAGGAGTTGGAAGCTGAGAAGGCCATCTCCAACGACGATATATCGCCAGATTTTTCGCAATAAAACAACTGATTATCTAACTCCAGAAATAAAATGAATAACTCGTCCATGAAACTCTGGAAATCCTTGGAAAAGGGCTATAGAGAGCAATATATTTAGTAATCTTCTGAATAATTAACTAAATAAAACAATTTAGACATTAATTCACAGTGTGATGTGTTATTTCTTAACTGGATATAAGTAATATCATGTTTTATTGATTGTAACTGGATGCAATACTACTGATTCATAACAAAATAACGCTGCTTGCGATGCTAACATTCCTGAATTAATAATTTAGTATAATCAACTTAAAACGAGTTTCTGTAGTCTATAAAAGTAGTTTATGTACAATAGTTTGATGTATTCTTACTCTATTTGAATGTCGATACAATTTCTCCTTCGTATTGTGGGATATTTTCATACCTTATTCTCCATAAATGTTCGTATACGGGGAGAGAAACGATTATAATATCACAAAACTGATTTCTTCAGGCAAATGTATCGTCTCTTGAGAACGAATGGGGACAAGGATTCCGTGAAATGCCATGACATAAACATGAACATTTCACGTTAGAGTGAGATTTTCTTCACGCACCAGAAAACTTTACAGAAAATCAGTAGCGAAGCGGTAAAACCGTTCAAGTCAATTTCGACTATTTCATTTTCAAAGAATATATCTTGAAATCTGAGGCAGATAGCAAATTTTTTGTCATTACCTTTTTTGTAGCTCTCAATTTGCTCTATAAAAAAGATCATTACGAAAATGTCGCTATCTGTCTTAGATTTCGAGATATCCCTCGAAAACTTGACGCAACTTTTTCTATTGAAACATTTTTAACAGCAATTCCAACTCCACTCCATTTTCTTCTCCTTTCATTAAAAAAATCAAGCAAAAAATATATGAAAAATTGAGCCGAGCAATTGCTCTAGAATATTTTCGATTGAACGATTTTTCAATAGAATCAGTCAGAAACTAATAAAAACTTTAGCACTTTTTCAACAAATTTTTTCGTTCTTTTCTTCTTCAGAAAGGGAAATAATTTTTTACTCAGTAATTCTCGGCTGAAGAAATTACTCTTATGATATTCGATCGTTTTCTCTCGATATACAATCCTCTAGTAGTATCTATCAACTTATTTGTTTCTAAATTATCACCGTACAAAAAATTTATGTACAACGAATGAGAAAAATCGGCTGCATTTGCGATATACTAGCTGAACCCATTGGACTCGTACATCTAGCGCAGGTGGTACGTAATTACTCAGGTATAAATATTATTTGTTCATATGAATATTGAATTGAGTCAATTGAAACAGTGACATTTGCAATGTATTCATTCACGCCGAAGGAGATCCATTAGGATATCTGAGCGCTCGAAATTTTCACGCTAAAGTTACTTGTGTGATGAAGGTAGAGCGTATTATCGTGCTATTAGGTGCCTAGCAGATCCCCTCGGATGGAAAAATTATTAATACTCGTGTGTTGTAAATTTTTACAGATGCGACTGCATCCGCCTGGAAGTGACACCCCGTACAACGGTACCAGGCTCTCTAAATTCTTGGACCACGATAAAAAAGTCCACATCAAAGTGAAACCAGAGTGATGCATTGAAAATCAGAATTGAACAAGTTTTCTTCTGATGATGTAAATATGTCTGAATGTTTCATATTCAGAGTGCTGACATGACCTTCACGCTTTATCAGAGGATTTCGTGGAATTCACTCGGTTTTGATGGCGATTTGAAAAATTAATCCCATAGGAACTTTTCGTTTATTTAATTTTGCATATGCTGAGACTAATTTCTTTGCGATAGACTCCCTCTTCTCGTTTTTTTATGATGAGAGCTGATTCAAAATTTTGATACATTTTTTCGCTTGTTATTGACAATATTTCGGAGAATTCTCCTTTTTTCAATGATAACGAGTTATTCCCTCTTTTGTTTAAAGACAATTTTCAAAGTAAATTTCATAAAAAGCTGTGTGAGAAAAAACCTGTCGCGATTAATTTCTCTGATGGTCAGAGAAGTTGACGGAAATTTTTCCATTGCAGACATTTTGAATATATTTTTAATTATTATTCTTTTTTCATTTTTTAGAGTTTCGAAAGTAAATTTCATGAAAAATAATTCGTGCAATTCTCTTCACTCTGATGACAATTTAAAAAGTTAATGCCAAAGGAAGTTTTCGTTTATTTAATTTTGTGAACACTATCACTAAAGTCTCTGATAATCAGAGGAGCTAATTAAAAATTTTGATACATTCGTTCGTTTATTATTTACAATTTTTGGGAGAATTCTCGTTTTTTTCAATGATGAAAAGAGTTATTTTCTCTTTTTTAAAGACAATTTTCAAAATAAATTTCATAAAAAGCTGTTAGAAAAATCATGTTTATTCATTTTGTAAAGGCTATTGTCCCTAATTTCTCTGATGATTAAAGAAGTTGACTGAAATTTTTTGAACATTTTTTCAATTGCAGAAATTGTGAGTATGTCTGCCTGTTGGTTTATTATTTACAATTTTGAGAATAAATTTAATGAACGGTTGTATACGAGAAAAATTTAGTTCATTCATTTCAATTTCCACAAAGTCATGAGAATATTCGTTACTATTTACAATTTTCTGCAGAATTCTCGTTCTTTTCACCGATAACGACTTGCTTTCCTAATTTTAAAGACACATTTTTTAAAATAAAATCCGTAAGTCTGTACATAAAAAATTTAGTTCCTTCAATTCCATCGCATGTGTTGCGATCAAATTCTTGAAAAAAAAATGTAAACTGCCATTGTGAACAACTTGTCTGACCATTCCTTCATCATTCACACTTTTCCGAACAATTTCTGTTTTTTTTCAATGATTAAGAGAGTTATTTTCTTTCATGAAAAGACAATTTTGAAAATAAATTAAAAAATTGAAAATAAATTTCAATTTCCCAAAATCACCAGAGAACTTGACTGAGAACCTCAAAACAGTTTCAATTAAAGACATTACAAATAACTCTCAAAAACGACTCGCGTTTCTCATTTTACCGACATTTTACCGATTTTCCAAAATAAAATTCACCAAAGTCTGTACATAAAAAAATTCTGTTTCTTCACCTCCATCGCCCGCGTTGCGATCAAATTCTTAAAACCATCATCGAACTCTGTGTAATCCTTTCATTACCTAAAGAATAAATAAAAAAATTCGAATCGTTCTAATTTCCAAAAAAACTCATTATTTTCTCCCCGAAAATGTGATTTGTCACTTAAAAGACAACTTAAAATTCCCTTCATTCCTTCATCCCCACAAAAAATGCGAAAACTTAAGCCCTAAAGTATAAAACCCCCTCAAACCCCATCCAATAAACTAAAATCAATCGCCCCAAAAATATTACGCACCTGTTCCGCGCTCGCCAAGCCTGCCCCCTCCAAAAATCTCATATCTACAATATAAGTTTGCCACCATTGGAAGCCCGAATTTGTGCAACTTGTTCCGGCGTAAGTATCAATTTACTGCCATTGGGAAGTGCGAGAGCATAATGACTCCCAGTCTCATTAACAACAACAACCAGCTGTGTGCCCCCACCAATAGTGGGTTTTTCCACTGTTTTCGGTTTAATAGGCGTTATCGATATTCCCCCCTGATTCATGCGCTGTATAATCTGCGGTGACAGAACACTCTTCCCCGGCACCGTAACCTCAGACGTTATCACCGGCTTCTGCCTGCCCCCCTGGCCCCTCTGGGTCGACCCCCTCCCAGTCCCAGACTTTTCAGTGATAATCATTTCAATCTCGTCATCACTGTCACTGAGTACAATCAACGAAGTGGTTTTCCCAGGTGATTTACCAGCACTCGAGGGCCCATTTCTGTTGTTCCCAGTGCCTTGGGGCCTCACAGCAGGTCTGGGCCCACGCGGAAGAATCCTAGGACTCGAGGGCACTCGACCTCTCACCTGAGGCCTGGGGGGGCCCCTGAAGGGTACCGAAGCACTCCTTATGACAGCCCCGACCGGATGCTGTGGCCTCGTCTGCTGTGGCCCAATAGCGCGAATCTGAATGTCTCTGTTTGGCTGTCGAGGGCCTGCCATCGACTGCGAGACTGGGCCCTGCATTCCCCCAGGATACGACACAGTCATTGGTGGCATCACCTGCTGATACTGCAGATAATTGCTGGTGGGCTGCTGCATGTACGGCTGCTGCATCATCTGACCCCCCTGAATGATCATTGGCTGGAGGCTCGAGGAGTTGGGATAGGGTGAACGATACTGCGTCATGTGGGGCACAATGTAGCCACCAGGGCCCGGTATATAACTCTGTATGTAATTCTGCTGTTGCACTGGTGGTGGCACAACTGACATCATCGATGGTGCTTGCTGCTGGGGATTATCCTGGGGCATCACTACGTAATTAACAGGACCATTACCCGTATTGACTAGAACGTAGTTCTGCTGTACGCCGCTGTTCGATGAATTATCAGTTGTACCACTGGTAACAGTATCGATTATTGGCCCCTCGTCCTTTATATCCAATTCCGAATGGACACTGGTTATTTTTATTTTATTCACCGGACGATTTGGGGCTGCATTATTCAGTGGATTTACTCGGATTTTTGAATCACTGATTATTGGATCCGACGCTGGGTGAAGGGTTGTTGAACCGTGGGAATTTATTGTCTGTAATTTATTGTGCAATGATTTGTTGCGTTTACTTGGGGTTGAGCGCTTTCGACGGCGTTTCCGGGAGCCCGGGAGGATCCAGTCTTGGTCGGAGTCCTCCGCGGTGGACTCCTCACCGGTTTGACGGGGACGAGGAGCAATTGGCTCCACTGGCGGGGATACCGCGCCTGTCGGCGTGGGGTGTGACTCAAAGCCTGGCCAATTGTCCTGGTCACCCGGGTCCGAGTCCTCCGAGGAGGTGAAGAACGGCTCGAGGTAGGAGGAGATTCCTCGGCGACGCAGCACTCGGCGTGTCTCACGCTCTGAGCCTGCAAGGTGGAAGAGATGGCGGTCTCAGGGCAGGGTTAATTTATGAGACAAGATTGGGACTTTTGGGAGGAGATATTTGAGGGAAAAATTGCAAAAATGCAAAATTTTTCTCACGCCATTTAATTGGCAAATTTGATGATTGAAAATGGTTGAATCTATAGTGTGGTCTGTACCGAACTGCAAAAAATACTTGAATATCCTTAAATTTAAAAGATTATAAATCTTCCTTTAATATAAAAGAATGTATAATAAAAAAATAACACCTACCATTGCTCTCTTCATCAGGATCCTTCTTCTCAATCTTAATTTTCACTCCTCCCTCAGTGACTTGTTGTCCCTCCATGCTGGATTGTGACAACGTGTCACCGTTAGCAAGCAAAGGACAGCCCTGCGATCCAATAATCCATGTATTAGAACCCTTCTCCCCATCAGCTGGCTGGCCCCCATTCTCTTTATCACTGTCATGAATTTATCATCGATAAATATAATACCGACACACAACAAATAGCACATCACTTACCCGTCCTGAAACTTGTTCCACTCCTCCTGCAATTTCTCCTTAGCCACAATCTTCGACTGCCTCAGAGTCGCCTCAATCGTCTCCAACTCCGTAATCAAGGCATTGAGTTTCTTTATCAATTGCACCTCGCAAGCCACCGTTTCCTGCAATCACATCAATTCTCTGCTATAATTACCAAAAAACAAGAGATTAATGGTATTTCTAGTATTCTCTGTGGCTTACAGGCCCCTCCGGATAGTTCTGGGCTTCGAAGCACGCCACCAGATCCCTCAGCGCGTCTGAACTATCAGCTACCAGCCGGAAACTCGATTCCCCCAGGTCCGTTATCATACGTTTGAACTCCTCAATTTCCCTCTTCGACGCAGCCCTCGTCGTATCACTATTCAATTCCGTATCAGCTGTATTGCTATCGTCCGCGTTATGAGTCGTGTCACTAATGCATTCGCCAATATTATTTTCCGAAGTCGTTGACTCCTCCGGCTCCTTCGCGATACCCTCACAACCCTCGACCTTTTCCTCCTCGACATTCGGTGACTTAGTCTCGATGATCTTCTCATCATCGCTCTTCGATACCTCCGATCGACTTTTCGCAAGCACTGGACTCGCAGCCCGCTTCTCGTTAATCTTCTCATCATCTGTTTTCGAGCAATTGGAGACATCGTCTCGGAGGGACTGAGTCTCCTGCTCCTCCGGCGGAGGTGGGCCATCCTTAGCTTGAGTAGATGCCTCCGGTTCAGCGTTTGGCACATCAGCTTCCTCAGTTTTCTCTTCATCCCTCGGTTCCTCAACCGCGTTCTTGTCCCCAGGATTCTCCTCCTCCTCGTTAATTTCTTCCTTTCCATCTTCCTTCGTTTCCTCATCAACTTTCTCCTTATCCTCCACCTGAACCTCCCCCCCATCATCGTTCTTGTCCTCCTGCTCAGTCAGCTCAATCTTCTCTTTATCACTCTTAGCTGCACGTTTTTTCGATTTAGTCGGCAATTTCCCATACCTCCAACTCTTCCTCTTCCTCTTAACCATTTTCTTCTCACTCGCCACTTCAGCCTTCGGCTTGGATTCCTTCTTTCCATGTTTAAGACTCAGTAAAATCTTATTATCGAGACAGTGACGATACACACGGAGATCGTTATCCAGGAATATTGGAAAATAAATGTATCTGGCACCGTGTCTATCCTTGCCAAGTACCATTTCACTGTCGTCGTCTAAATAATTTCTAACAATTTCATCCTGCAGCGATCGTCGCGAGTGGATCAAAGTATCACAGACTGTTTTAAGTAGCCATACTCTCTCCCTAAGGCTCAACTTGTCGAATTTACGTTCACTTATGAGCTCAGGCTGGGGAAATATCTTCCAAAATTCTGGCTCAACACCTATTGTCTCCAAAACTTTGACACTGTCTCCCTCCTTAACCTGATAAACTTTGAACCAACCGAGTGCCTTTTGTGCCAGCAAATTCGTCCAAAATTGATAGGGCATCGGTGGCATAGTTCGTAGTTTGGATTTTGGCATTGGTGGGGACAAGAGAGATGTCATGATACTGCCGAGTTGTTTGGATGCCTTCGGCATTAATAGCATTCTCTCCATTTCGTACATCGACAGGTGTTGTATACCGAGTGTCTCCTTTGCCAGACACAAAAATTGATACATCTGCGGTATCTCCCACATACTGGCTATCTCGTCGGAGAGATTCTCAGACAGGTGAGGGGGACCCTCGGAATTCTTTTCCTCCTCGTCCTGACCCCCTCCGATGTTTGTCTCCTCAGACATTTTGAGAATTGTTGGCTGGAATTAAAAGCACGGGACTGACAATGGTTGGGGGGGGGGGGGA
>NW_021680419.1:599773-694832 GCF_001412515.2 Diachasma alloeum
GGGGGGGGGGGGGGGATTGGAACTGATGAAGATTCTAACGTGGAAAATGCATCAATTTATTGATGACAATTTTTCATGAATTTGGAACAAAACGGGGAAAAAAATTAATAGGAAAACCTAGAGCTTTTCTCGAGAAATTGTATTGGATTTCTAGTGGAATTGTATTTAAAAATTCTGTTCATTTTCTGCGGCAATTCTATTAAAGATAATAGTTTATTGACATTTTGTCAAGACTCATTTGATGGAAAAACTTCAGTAGATTTTTTTTTTTTACATTTTTTTATCGCAATAAAATTCAAGAGAAATTCAACAGCTACAGAGTTTGTCTATTAAAAAATATCCATTTAAAACGGCATAATGTCAATGTTTAATGCAAAATGCTTAAATCCATAATGCATAATGTTGAACAGAATTGGGGCAAAAAATAAATCGAATTTCTCGATAGAATTCTCATAGAACGTCGTTAGAACAATTATACAGTTCCAATAGAAATTCTTGAAAAAAGTGCAAGCTTTTCCATTAAATATTATATTTTTTACATGTGTAGTTTACGTTGAAATCTTCGTAAAAGTTATTTTCCCTTTATAATCAAAAATAACAAGTTTTCGAAAGGTCAAACAATTTCTTATTATAGTTCATTAATTACCTAATAATTTTTACATAATTGTTTCATCATTTTCGCTGTAATACTCGTCCATCCTTAAAGTGTCCACATTACCACCATTTTTCCCCACGTAATTAATCGATTGACATTCAGGGACTAACACTGTCAACATTTCGCCCACTGATGATATAAAAAAAATGAGGGACATTTCTAGATCACAATGTCACGCGACTAAAAATGTAAAAATTTTCAGCATTACCGATAACCACTGATGTTTATTATGTAATTATTTTGCGGTCGTCATTAAAGCCCGTCACGAATACACCGAAGAAGTATTTATGTTTACCATTACGCAATGTTTTCCGCACGATTTTATCTGGAGCTTTTGCGGACGCCAAAAATACTAAATAGCAAAAATGCCGGTCATGTTTAAAAAAAGGGTCAAGTTGTGATGAATAGTGATCGAATATTGATGTATTCCGCAGGGCAAATAAACGTAGTCGCCATATATTCGTGCTATTAATTGCCTCTGTAGTGTATGAGGATCAATATTACCTCAGCACATCCACTCAACTTCAGATCAACATTTGCACTAATGATTCAAGTGCGATGAGTATTTCCTGCATTAAATATTCGTTAAAACGTAATTACAGAAGTGGAACGAGATGGATCTACACCGCTGGGCAATAGCGTGGGCCAATGAGAAAAATGATGAAAAAATTTACTATAAAAATCTAATGCTTTTTCGGAGAAATTCTTTTGAATTCTATTGAAAAATTCTACTCTTTCTTTGCGCAAATTCTATTAAGAATTATGCAACTTCCCCAGGCTTTTTTAAATTGTTATTTGCTCATCAAAAAATGTCTGTAGATATTGATTTTGCTATGCAGCTTATTCCAATGAGATTTTTTCTATAAGAATTCTTGGGCACGAATTTGCCTTTTTTTTCTCCGATTTTATTATGAAAAACGAGGGAAAGTGCAGTAGAAAAAATTTCGAAAATTTGCATTCAAGAATTTCTGTAGAAAAATAACAATCTATTAAATTTTGCACACGGTAAAGCTGCATAATCTGCTATAGAAATGAGGCAAAAAAAAATTTTTTTTTACAGAATAGAATTCCAAGAGAAATCGCGAGGTCGTCCCCTAGAATTTTTTCATGGATGGAGATTAAAAAATTCCCCGATAATCCCCTCTAAATATTTACCTCGTGTTGACCCTATCATGCAATCCCCAAACGAATGAAATAAAGGGTACGAGTTGTCTATCTCCCCTATCGCAATTTCCCAATCTTGAGCAAACGCTCTAGTACACAAGTTTAAATTAAAACAGCGAAGGTGAGGTGAAGCCTTCAGTCGCTGAGGGCACCCTCCCCAGAAGTGTCGCAACTATTGAATAACCGAGTTGAGGGGGAATAGAATGACAAGTGAATCGGAAAACTCGACTGATTTACGATCTGAAAATGATAGTGATGCAGCCAATGGGACTGTGGAAAAATCCAGCTACGTGGACAGCAGCAGGTGGAAGGATACAGTGGTCACGAAAGCCTCGGGCCTGTTGATAAGGCAAAAGGACACATGTCACTCCACTGGTCAACTATCAACATCGATCCCCATTGGCATCGTTACGGAAGCTCTGGAGAAGGTACTGGCACAAGTGTCAAGGGGCTTGTATCGTAAACAGCTCAGCCCCTCTTTTAATAACTCGTTAACACTCTCTTGTGAGGATTTTCAAGGCTGTGGGGTTTAGGATATCCAAGTACAAGTTCGGTGATTTCCACACTAAACGCAGGAAAAAAATTCCATGGAAAAATCTGGCGAATTTAATAGACTATTGACATGCACACTGATAGAAAGGGTGGAACGATTTAGTTGATATTAACGAGGCTCCCCAATTATTAACCCTCGTTAACAGCATCTAAATACTTCTATCAGTGCACGGAGAGAATTTCGGGAGAAAAATTCTAGTGGAGATTTCACCATTTGCCGGTTATTCAAAAATTCTAGTGTTGTTTAAGTAAAATTTCTGGTTTTTCTGGTTAAATTCATGGAAATTTCTGTGAACATTTCGTAAAAACGAGAAAAACTGACGTGCCATCCAATAAAAGCTGGAACTTTGCACTCTTTTTCTCGTGCCAGCACTAGAATTTTCTACAGAATTTCTCTCCGTGTACTATTAAAAACTCTATTGGTTTTTGGCCGATTCTATAGAAGAATTCCACAAAATTACTGCGCTTTTCTCATCTTTCCACCCAAAATTGTCTGTCAGAATTTCTGAAGATGAAATTTCTATATTTTTTGTAATTCTTTCATCAACTCTTCTTTAAAACGTAAAGTTATCACTTTTGTGAGATTGAAAAAATATTTCCTAGTGGTTCAAAATGAAGAATCAAATTTAAACCATTCAAATTTAGATATCATTTAAAAATCGTCAAAAAACTAGTGTAAAATTAAACTTGAATTGAAATTCTAATGTTCAACAACAAATTTGGACAGTTTGAACGTTGAAGAATTATTCAAGTACTTGAATATCCTTCTTCTTTCAGAAACTATATTACCAAAATTATTTAATGTGGCAAACACTAGATGCCTGTTGACTGAGACTCATAAAAATAAAGTTGAATGTGGAACAAGCGAAACTAATTGATAAAAAAAAATCAACAATCAAATGTTGGACTTGTTGAACACTCTAGAAACTCGGGAATTCCATTAATTTCTTTCCCATGAAATCTCGTTATTTCAATTTTTTAAAAAGTCAAAAAATTCTCGTGGACCTTTTTAACAAAAACTTCCCCTCAAATAATCGTAGACGGCCTCACGGATATTCCTCGACCACCTGCACATCTCCAAAATCGGTAATGTAATTCACAAAGACTCGAACGAGATAAAAATCTTCGGTTCTGCAATGACTTCAGAAACGTATTTAAGACGTGCACGTGCTTTTCGCACTGAACTTAATCAGTTTAATGAAGAGAGTAAGAACGGCCATGGGCTTTTAGACGGAAAAGAATCCATGGAAACTTTCCAGCCGTTCTCTATCAACTCGGTCCACTTGCAAAATCCGTACAAAAGTACCCAGAAATTCGAGGACTGGAGGAATGTTCAAAACGACGCTGTTAAACTTCGTCCAGGTTTTTTGCAAAAGGTACTGAGAATCATCCAGATGAGCAGGAAAGTTGATGGAGGATTTTTTTCACAAAGTGCAATTTAAATTACTTCCAGACACTGGATGGGACGTCAATCACGAGAAATACAGAGTCACGAATACGGAAGGATTATGAGAAAGGGGAATATTTTACGAAGAGTAGCCACTTGCAGGCTTGTTGGAAAAACTTCAGGCATTTGGAATTTACGGAACAATATTGTGCTAATAGCAGTCTTCATGGGTTGAAATACGTTGGGGACAGGAGTCTTCATCTGCTGGAGAGGTAATTCCAGTAATGAAGCTACGGGTATCGTTGTGGGAATACTAGGGTATTGATCACATACAGATTATGATTCACATCGAATAAAAGAATAAAAGTGGAATTTATTAAAGACTCTAGGAGGCTTATGAAAATTCAGAATAATTTTTTTCATATTTTTCCACTTTTCGATCGATAATTGAACAGGAATTTACAATTCCCATTGATTTTTTCATGAAATTGCGATTTTTCAATGGAGAAATTTCCGGAAATTTCAGTGAAAATGTCAATTACAGAAAATTTTTAAAGTTTTATGGATCCATTGGGGTTTTATCTAGGTTCTTTGGCGTCTAACAAGTTTGTAAAATTTCAAGTTCAACAGAAAATTGAAGTAGACTCATAAGTGTTAATTAAAAAATGAGACGAACAGGTCACAACTTCGTGAACTTCCTACTAATTTGATATTCACAAATATATTTCCTTCGATTTCCCCACTTTTCACTGGATAATTGAACAAAAATTGACCATCCCCATTCATTTTCTCATCGAATAGTGATTTTTTAATGCGGAAATTTCCCGAAATTTCAGTGAAAATGTAAATTCTCGAAGTTTTAAAAAATGAAAAAATGAATCCGACTGGATTTTTCATCTAGGCTCTTTTGGATACTCGCGTTCGTGTGTGCTGTCCTCACCGCCACCTACTTCATCTGGCACCTCTACCAGAAATTGCAGAATTCCCCCATAATAATTTCCATAAGTCCCGAACCTGTTGCGCTGACAGAGTTTCCATTTCCATCAGTAACTGTTTGCAATATGAATAATGCCAACCGAGAGGAAGCTAATCGCATCAACAGAGGGTGACAAACCAAACACAATCATTATCATTCGTATAAAACAGGGAAACGAATTGACAAACAATGTGAATTGCCACAGGAACGACAGTGTCGAGAAGCTTCTGCTTGAGGACATCTGTAATTTCCAAAATACCTCAATGGATAATGACGTGGTTGGATCCGCTGATTGGAGCAATGTTCTCCGTTTTATGCTCAATGTGAGTAATTAATAAATAAAGAAAAAGAAATAAAGAAAATTGTCCATTACAATAAAATCAAAAAAGTTTCTCACAATAAAATAAAAAAAACAAACTCCGCAAATTTACACAGAAAAAAATCTTATAGAAAAAACCCCAACAGCATAAGTTGAACAAAAAAATCAACATCTAGACTTGCGACCTGAGATTATAATTTTGCCTCTCGATGTCTGAAAAAATGTTAATCCACTGAAAGAATTAATTCAAAGGTCTCTCAACCCTGCGAAGAATTGCTGCGCTATTGCTTCTGGCATCAAAACGTGACCGAATGCGATAGAATATTCAATCCAATTCTAACCGATGAGGGTTTGTGCTGTAATTTCAATGCTGTGCACAAAAAATATTTGTTCTACAATCCGTAAGTACACACCACCGAAATGAAAAGAATGGATGAACTCTCGATGAAAGAGCACTCAAATCATTTCGTCTTCCCAAGACTGGAGTGGAACGACTTGAACATAAAATACGACTTCGAAACGATTGATTGGAAGCCGGAGAGTGGCTACAACACATCAGTAGCTCCAGACACACAGCCCTGGAGGCCCTACGGTGCTGGAAGATATCTGGGATTAACGATAGTGCTGGATGCTAAACTTAAGCAGTATTACTGCTCATCAACAGCCAGTGTTGGCTTCAAACTACTTCTTCACAGTCCCATTGAGACCCCGAAAATCGCAGACTTCAGTCTTGCGATAAGTCCCGGGGTCGAGACCAATGTGATTATCACACCGAGGATATCATCCGCCAGCTGGTCGATTCTGTCGTTACCGAGGAAGAAGAGGAAGTGTTATTTCACTACTGAACGAAAGCTCAAGTATTATCGAACTTACACTGAGAGGAATTGTCTTCTGGAGTGTGAGGCCAATTTCACCCAGAGTCAGTGTCATTGTGTGCAGTATTACATGCCAAGTGCGTAGAAAAGTAGAACTTGAGGGTTGAATTCAGTAGCGAAGTAAACGGTTCAAGTCGACTTATCTCCCAGTTGAGTTTTTGCAGAATATTTCCGAATCTAACGAAGATAGCGAAATTTTCGTGATTACATTTGTTGTAGCTCTCAATCGGCTCTACGAAAAAGGTTATAACAAAAAATTTGCTATCTCCGTTAGATTCCGAGATATTCATTGAAAACTGGCCAATAGTCACAAATGACTTATACCCTTTTACCACTTCGCTACTGAATTCAAGCGAGAATTGAATTTCTTTGAAAAAAGTTGGAAAATTGACAGAAAATTTAAGACCCGCACGGATTATAGTTCTTCATGAAAGTATTATAAAACTGAACATTTTCAAAAAGCGGTTTTAATCAAGATTAAGAAATAAGTTCGATAGAGAGGAAATAGTGAATGGATAATTTATCGTAGTAACTGACGATCTGACAGCCATTAGATACAGCAAATTATTAATTAGCAATTCCCTCCCTATTGGCTTTACTCCCCAATATTATTCACAAACGCTTTTTGAAAATGTTCAGCATTTTTTCAACGTTTTTTGATTGTGCAATCGTAATTTTTGGAGACTCCAGGGCTATGGAAAACTGAACAGCAATTGGGGATCATTTGAGATTATCAAAATAAAAAAACAATCAAGATCACGTGAGAAAAATAATCCACCCGAGCCTTAATAGAAAATACTAGTGCTTTCTCCAAGAAATTTTATTGAATTTCGATTGGAACTGTATGACGAGATTATTGGGATTCTGTTGAAAAATTCCATTTGTTTTTTACGCCAATTCTATTGAAAATTACGCATCTCTGTCGCGTATTTTAAATGGATATTTGTTTATAGAAAAATTCTGGAGATGTTGATTCTTCTATATAATTTGTTCTGTGGGGTTTTTTGTGTAAGAATTTTTGTAGAATCAATTTTACGTTTTTTTTCGTGGATTTTGTTGTGAGAAAAAAAATATAGCGGGAAAAATTTTTGCTCAAGAATTCAATAGAATTTTAGTAGGAATTCAGCTGAATTTCTGGAGGAAAGCGTAAGGTTTTCTGTATTAAATTGTGTAATTTGTGAGAGGTTGTGAGAACTCCTTTAAAGTTGTCATTTTATTGTTGCATTGAAGAATCAGCGAATACTCCTATTTGTGGTAAGAAAGATGATAAATGTGCGAGGGATGCTAGACTGCTCATGGAAAATAATCTTTATGATGATGAAGAGGCTTTAGACAGGCTCAATCGCTCAGAATCGTAAGTAGAAGAAAGATATAAAAATTTATGCACTTGAAATTCCCAAGGATTCTCATAGGAAAATTCATGCAGAGAATGTCCCAGTTGTCTATGAAATCTTTACATTGAAATTTCCACAGGAAAATTATCAGAGGATTTTCATACGTTAATGTAAAAATTTCATAGAAAACCCTAGCGAATTCGATAGGCAATTCCATTGAATTTCTATTGAATTTCATCTTTCTATACAAATTTTTCTATAGGAATTCCTCGACATGAGTTTTCTAAATTTTTCCCACTCTATTTTTCCATTTAAAAAGTCACACAAAAAAATTTGAGCCGAGGAATTTCTACACTTTGCATTAAAAAACTCGAATTCTATTGATTTCTTCTGTGGAATATTTCCCATTAAACAATTCCATTGAAAAAAAATTTCCAATAGAGAAAATTTTCGAATTTTCAATTTAGAAATCCAGTAGAAAAGTCCAGAAAATTTTTTTTATAGAATTCGTGAGATTTTTCTGTGAATTTTTTTCGTACATGAATTCAGTAGGGAGGTGGTAAAACGGTGCAATTCAATTTTGACTATTGACCAGTTTTCAATGAATATCTCAGAATCTAAGGGAGATAGCAAAATTTTTGTTATAGCCTTTTTTGTAGAGCCGATTGAGTGCTACAACAAATGTAATTACGAAAATTTCGCTATCTCCCTTAGATTTGGAAATATTCCTCGAAAACTCAACGGGGAGATCAGTTGACTTAAAACGTGTTTTACCACTTCGCTACTGAATGGATTGATAACTGTGTACAGGCCCAGTTGTAACTGCTGGCCAGCATGTTTCGAGACTAACTATGAGACCCAGATATCGCAGAGTAAACTGTCTAACGCGTTCATCGTCGATGAACTGTACCTCAATAACACGGACCAGAAATACTTCACGTAATTATCAATCAACTACCCTCGTCAATTCTCCGTGCATTCCCTTGAAAATGCGTTGATTTTGTTGCATGAATTCAGGGAAAATATGGCTGTGGTTCACCTCTACTTCGTCGAATCTCAATTCCCGAATTTAGTGAAGAGCGAGCTGTTCGGATTTATTGAATTCCTATGTAAGTTCAATTATTTTCGCTAAAATATTTCTGGAAATTTTACCCGTAAAATGACGATTTATTCACAATTCTACGTGTGATGAAATCACCGAATCCACGACTTTGTTTTCTCTCAGTAGTGAAAGTTTATTAATTATTGTACTTAGGGGAGGGTGGGGTAAAATGGACACTTCAGACTTTTTTAAAATTATTCATAACTCAGAAACAAATTTATCAATTGAGCTCAGTTTAGGCTCGTCTCAAAGGGAAAAACTTGTTCTTTGTATTGAAAAAAATTATTGAATTTCATCAACATTCCAATCCCTCACTAACATTTTTAAAAAAGTCAAAAGTGTCCGTTTTACCCCAACCTCCCCTACTTATTAATTATTTTGTTTTTAAAATATTAAAAATTTAATGAAGATGATTGAATCCTCAAAATTCTTCTTCAACATTTTGATTTATCTTGAAATAACATTAAAAATTTAATGGAAATATGATTACATCGAGTGTAATTGGAATAAAAATTGAGAAAAAAAAATGAAAAAACGACGCTGCCCCGCAAAATCTCGATTTATTAACATTTTTCCCTGCGATGTAATCACTAAATTCACGACTTTGTTTTCATTCCTCCAGCAAATATTGGAGGACTTCTCGGTCTCTTCATGGGTTTCAGTTTTCTCTCAGTCGTGGAAATAATCTACTTCATGACTTTACGACTCTGGTGTCGCATAACCAAGGGCCCAATGAGAAGACCCCAAAATGCTACATCACTGATTAAAATTCCGACCGATCCAAAAATGATGTACCCCTTCTCGCAATAATTCACTACCTCGGGCATTATTCTCAATGCTTTACATGAATTCTACCACGATGTAAGTAATCAAAATAAACAAATGTCATGCGAACACTGATGCGAACTAATATCGACGTATTGATTTTCCCAATTGGAGAAATTGATAAGGATTAACTCTTGTCATACCTCGATTGTTTCAACAGCAGGCGGCGTCAGTATTTCAAATGTTTATCATTGTCAATTTCAATAGTTTGAGGTATCTCGGATAATTTGATCAAATTTATCATTGTATGACCCGCAAGTCAGAAGCGACCTACGGAGTACGGCATGACATGAACACTGAAAAGCGCAGTCGCGTACATTTCAGGTTTTCATTATTTCACCGGCAGGTGGCTTTCGCTGAGAAGCGGGAAGTTCAAAGTTCAAATGATTTCGGTAATTTCCTGCTCAAAGTTATTAGTATTTTTCGAACCCAAAGCACATTGATCTTTATTAATGTGCTTTGATTTGTAAAAATATCGATAACTTTGGGCAGGAAATTTGTTCAAAAATTTGGAAAATTAAGGGCATTCTGTTAACCCTTAAAAGCGCAAAATTGAACGTTAGGTGTTAATTTTCGAGGGAAAGTAGCATTAAATGGACATTTTAATCTTCGTAACTAAACGAAATTTAATTTTAAGTTGAAGTAAATTGTAAAGAATTTAAATTTTCAGGAAAAAAACATCTTTTTAATTATTGCAGGAATATTTCCCTTTCTGAAATTCACAGATACTATTTATAAACAATAAATAAAAGGTTTTTTGCGATATATTTATTTATATGGATCATATATTTTATTAGGTTTTTCTGATTCTGAATTTGTTTCAAATTATTTTGTACTATAATTTACTGAAATAAATTACTCCATCCAATTTTTTCCCCGTTTTTGTTTTCGTAGATTATGATAATCAAAACACGTATTTTGAGTAGAACTAAAAATTGGAAAAAGTTCGGGATTTTATTAAATTTATATTTAATTTAATGAAATTTAGTTACTTCATTAAAAGTTTCTCTATTTCTGACGGAAATCTGTGAAATTTTTTTGATTCCACTGACTATTCTGCAGGAAGATTAATAAAATAATTAAAAAATTGCAATGTTTTAAAATAACGAGTATTTTTTATCAATAATTTATAAGCAACCAATTTTCCCCCATAAAAATCATTTGTTCGAAATCGTAACAAATTTATTAAAATGGATTTAATGTTAAAAAAAATGTTAAAAAAATGATAATTCTGTGCAACACTTAATTAGAATACCACTCAATATTCCTGATTTTTTTCAGATCTTTCTCAGAATAAAAATTGAGAAAATAAAGACGAAAACAAAAATTTTTTAATAAAAAATAAAAAATACAAAAATTAACATCTCCTTACCTGATTGAATCCCCAATTCTCGAAGTCTACAGTATTGAAACATGTAAAAAAATACAATCAAAGATTGGCAGAATCAACAAACACATGATTTAAAAAATTGAAATGTCCCTCGAGACATATTTATTAATACCTAATTTCGTATATATCGTGCGCTACTTGGATCGCATGTTACTTGCTCTCATTCGCCTGCAACGCAACATCTCCCCGTAACTCCTAATTATTCATATCGACAGTAAATAAATCTAGACGTTACACGCTGTTCTCATTTTTTTTCATACAAAAATTTTCAATCGTGTACAGTTGGACACACAGAGCTGAACAGACTGTGAGGTGACATACTATCAATGAATGACTCATGTTGTTCGACTAATGCATCAATCACCTCCAACTAATAACCACCTCACTGCAATTAACATGTACAATTGTAAGTCAAGACTTGCCTGAAGAATCAACATAAGAGGAAACAATAGTCATAATGTATTTATAATATATATATCATTTTTACATACAAATTCTGGGAATAAAAATCGACTTTCGGTATCGCAAAAATAAATCAGCTTGGATAGTGCTTGCAAAGAAATCCTTGCACATGTTACTTTATTCATTCACTTCATTTATCATTATTTCATCTCTTGCCAATAAAAAATATTTAAACACTATCCGTGATGCCAGAGAATTCAATTAATTCTAAACTTAGGCTAATTGTTTTTTTCTTCATTATCATAGGTACATCTGAGTTTGTACGCTGTACAATATAGTTAACGGTTCACCACAAATAATTAAAGAGGGTAAATGAAAGAACATCTGTTAGTCTAAGCATCCCGATTGGCATCCAGGGACCAGGATTTCAATCCCCCCCATGATTCACTGAGTATATTGTACAGGACAAATACTTTGTCGTCTCACATTCACCTTCATTTCACTGACTGATAAATCAAAAATCAACATTTTCGTGTGAAAAAGAAAAATTGGCAAACGAATGGTCACCACTATTGGCCTGAAAATAGTTGGTGTCAATGATGAAAATTCAACATTATCTCGTGAATTTGGCAGGTCAGGTGTATCTTATGCAATTGTAGGAAGACAATTCATTAACATTACTGGATAATTAAGAAGAAATTCACAGATATTTACACGTGGAATTTAATAACGTGAGACTGACGATGAGTGAATAACAAATATCGACGAAAACGAGACAAATTTTTTTGAACATAATGCAGTCCCTGACCTACCACTAATAACTATTCACATGTTGTTTCAATAGTGATATAAACTTCTCTTGTCATTGAACGTAGTCAACATAATAATGAGTAGAAAAGAAAAGTGTGAAAATTAAGGATAAAAAGCGTGTCAATTCAGCCTCTGGAACTCCACTTTGCTGCTTCAGGTGCCCACTAAATCACAATAATAAATTCACTTGAGATTTTTTTAGTTCTTCTTTTTGCAAACTGATTCGACGTTTTGAGTTAGGCTGAATAAAATGTGCAGAAACATTGATAGATAAATTGTATCTAATCTAATCCGAAATACTGTAGCAGGTATTATGACCGTATTTACGTTCAGAGAGAAATATAACGTAACAGTTTTACAATAAACGTTAATTTACAAATGAACATTGCTTTAAATTCTAGAGAAAACGAAAATTCTACATCGCTAAAGCGACCAAGGAAGAAGAAACAACAGGGAATTTTGACTCATGCTAATTACTGACTGGTGAGGGGGAATACAGCGAAGACGAACAGACTATTGATTGTAACAGGTGCATCGTGATGTGAAAAAAGGAAAACCCCGTTGTCACGAGTCGATTAAGGGTCCATTTTTAAAAATCTTAGACTTTAAAGATCATCAGACTCAAGCCAATTGACATTTCCCTCCTCTTTAATTCGAAATAAGCTGCACCACATTTTTTTCATTCACGCCACAAAGTGATTTTGAAAGCATCATGTACTTATTTTCATCATTTTCCCGTCTATCGAGACACTCACTAAGAAAATAAAATTATATAATCAATCAATAATCATTACAAACATTGTCTCAACAATCTTTCTCATTGCGAATTAGTGATTAAAGCGAATGCTAGTTACATGAAATAAGAAAATTTTAATTGGACATAATTTTAACGATCAGTGACAATCGCTCTGTTTACAATTGTTTGAAAGGAAAATGAAAATAATGTATCGAAGTTTTATACGTATAATTACTCTAATCAGCTATTCACCATTACAAACTATTCTCTCTATAGTATATAACTGATATTTGTAATATAGTATTCGGCCTTAAAATTATAAAACAGATTAGTCTGCCTGTTCGATACTCATTATCGTTCCTTGCAGTATCAATTATTTATCATTAATAAATTGTTCATTATTCAATTCGAATCACCACTACGCTTTCAACTGACGAACAAACTGTGTGTTACTTATTTTTTCATCAATAATCGTTATCATTAATTTTCTCATTAATTTGTGTAAAGCGTATTTTAAAAAATGTCTATCGTCGGCACAGGTAGTTAAAAATTATTCATTATTCAAACAAGTTGAACCTTGTTTCACAGATACAACACACACCATCGTGAGATGATGAATGACGAAAAACAAAGGGAAAAAGGAGAGAAACGGAATAATGAAAAATAGTATCTCCCGAAATGTTGTTTCCTTGTGACGAAGGATAAAGATAAGAAACTCTCTGGTTAATTATTCAGCACAGCATTTGGCATGTGTCCTCTTCTCAACTGTCAAATCATTTAGGCTCTGGAAAAGTAACTTGGCATTTGTATACCTCGTCCAGCATTACTGCCTGTCCCTGGCCCTGGCTGACAGTTACTGGTGTCGTTGCATTTACAACAACTACTTGGGGCTGGCCTGGCTGGGTCTGCTGTTGTGGCTGGGGCTGCTGTTGGGCCTGTTGTGACTGCTGGGGATTACTCGTGTTGGGCTGTTGCTGCTGCTGGGGATTACTCGTATTTGGCTGCTGCGAGTTACTCGCACTGTTGGCATTCTGATTTCTCGCTGTTTGTCCGTACTTTTCGTGAATTGCACGGTGACGTTTCAGGGCAAAACGATCCGAAAAACCTATTTCACAAATGTCGCATCTGGAAGAAATTAAAGAGGTCGGTTAGGCCAATTGAATGATTACTGTCAATGGATGATTTTTGGATAAATGAGTTCGGGATTAATTAGAGAAATTAGGGAGGTAGCTGTGCAAAATAATTCCCGAAATGCTCTGAACGAAGATTTCACGGAATTCATAAGTTTTCTTAACTTGGTTGAGATTCCCGATTTGTTTTTTAATTCTGTAAGATTCTATACTATTGCCCTGGGATTATATCATGTCTGGGCCATTCCCGAGAGTTTGAAGAATTTCATAATGAAAAGTTCATGAAATTAATGAGTTAAAGCAACTCATCAATTCCCAAAAATTGAGAAAAATAATTAACTTAATCATTTGATGACTTCTCCAATTTGTAATTGACATTACCTATGCGGTTTTTCACCGGTATGCACTTTAGCGTGGTTCTTTAAGTGAGTCGCCTGATTAAAAGCCGAACCACAAGTATTACACCTGTACGGCTTTTCACCAGTATGAATTCTACGATGATTCCACAGTGTCGAGTGTCTCGCAAATGTTTTCTCACAAACTTCGCACTGATATGGACGCTCGCCCGAGTGTATGCGCTCGTGATTCTTCAAGTGTGGACTCTGCGAAAATTGCATACCACATACGCTACACTTGAATGGTTTTTCACCAGTGTGCACGCGTCCATGATTCTTCAAGTAAGCAGCTGAAATGTCAATTTTAATTATGAATAACTGTTCATCATGACAAGGGTGGCTTATCAATATTTTTATTACTCTGGAGATGCTTTCCAGTTGATTACAACTCCATTTTCAAACATAAAATTTGCGATTAATGGAAATTTAAATCAGTGGATGCATTGAAAAGATTGAATGCACAAATGAATTCATCCAATTAAAGAAAACAACATTTACAATTGAATATCAAAACTCTATATGACCCTAAATTAACATTTATTAACAATTATTTCATCAAACTTAAAAAACATAAAACTTTCAAAAATGTTGAAAACGTTTGGGAAGTCAACTGTTCCAAAAAAATTATTAAAATGGATGAAAAATTTGCAAAATGTAATTTTAAAGAGGCGAATAACTCATAAATTCATTAAAATTTTTCACACGCAATACAATTAGCAAATTTCATCGTTGAAAATGCATCGTTAATCCTCTTTTTTCAATGATCCCCCAATAATAAAGTGTTGTACGTACCCTTCGCAAAGGCCAAACCACAGACTTCGCACTTGAACGGTTTATCCCCAGAGTGGAGTCTCTTGTGTGACCAGAGCGATGAGTAGCGTGAAAATGTTCCATCACAAACGTTACAGTGAAATGGCTTCTCCGGCTGGTTCTGGTTTTGCTTGCCGCCTGCAATGATAAATGGGACCGAAGTGTTAATTTTCCTCAAGGGCCAGTTCTACAAATATCATTAATATGAATTTTCTTCTCAATAACGTGATATCAATCATGAGGCTTTTATCATTGAAACTGAGAAAATTTCGAGTCTCATTGGATTGTGCTAGTCTGTGGCCCGTGCTTTGATGAATGTTAATTGATGATTTAAAAAAATATATGTAGAAATGAAATATATGCAGAGATGAATTTTCAAACATTTATAAAACTGTCCCTTAGGGGAGATTTTGTTCCGCTTTATCGTCCTTATATTTAGATGCCGACAGTTCTATACTTCATTTTTATGGTCAAGGGATATTTTTGGCTACTTCAGTCAATGATTCAACACTAGTATCACTACAGGAACATGCATGAGTTTATTTTATATAGAAGTTATTGAAAAAGTTTATCGAATGTTCTGTTTTTGGTGAATTTCTCAAGATGATGGACTACGGCTGAAAGGCATCACCTCTACTTACAGTTGAACTGAAAAAGTTTGTAATGTTACTGGTGAATTTCATCGCAACATTAATTGTTATTGTTTCATGTTTTAAATCCTATGTCATATTTATTTCCATTCAATTTCAATTAATCTATTTTATTTAATTTTCTTATCGTGTGGTCAGTTTTCAGCGATTAATTTTACGTTTAATTGGCTGAACTGTTGATAAATTCAAATCTTGCATAAATTCCTATTTATTAAAAGATTTTTCCATTCGATTTTGATGAATTATTATGCAATGATTATTAGTGATTGCAAGATGTTTATATGTAGATTTACCATCTAAATGATGTGAAGGTGATCGACTATAGCAATCATTGAATAAAATATTAGTTAGGAATTAATGCTTGATGCATTACCTAAAGTTTTGCGAATGAAATTCTGCATTACTGTATTATTTTGTCATTATTTTAGAATAGGATTATTTAATTCAATGTACAGCAGAAGCTCTTCTGCATAAATAATATCATGTATTACAATGCAGCGATAAATGAATGTACTAATGAATCAATTAATTAATTAAACTGATGAGTTGTTCAGTAATTGAGATTAAAAAATTGTACCATAACAAGTAGAGGTGAAATTAATTCTAAACGAGACGACAGAACAGGGGAATTCAACAACAAATAGAAGTTAAATCAGAACTGTCATCATCTAAAACCAGGGGGATTTCTTTATCGAATGCAACACCGAGTAATGAATGATGATGGAAAAAAAAATTCACGATTGAAATCCCCCCGATTCCTTGGCTGTGATTTTGTCCGACTTACTTCCTATGATGATGCGGCCTGTTGCCTTGCAGCCGCTACACTTCGCTAGGGAACTCAGTCCAGAATCTAGTTTTTCGTCGTCTTTACCTATCGTACATCACCCGATGTACGATCATGACAGCAATGAAATGACAATATGATGGAAAGGTGGATGCATTGATAATATTATGTGAAAAAATGTCACTCTCATTTTTATGATTTTATAACGGGAAAATTGCTTGAATTCATGGATGTAACATTTTTCCATATTTATTTCCCTAAATGAGTGAGAGTTAAACCTACCAATGAAAATGATTCCCGTTCCATTGCACTTGTGGCACTTGGTTACACTAGTCACGCCCCTTCGTTTAACAGGATGATGGCCAGGCTTGATTGCTAAATGAAGAAAATTAAAATTAATAACGAACATTGGGAATGATATTCAAAGAATCGATGTGATTGAAGACAATTCATTTCATAATTTTGTATTTTTTGTTATTTAGTAATAATCTAGATTCAATTTCACTTTTCATTTCACGTGAATTTTAAACCATTCACATAAAATTGCATCTAAAAAATGGGGTTTTGATTTTTTATCGTAATTATTATTCAACAATTGTCATATCGGACGTGAAATATTCATATTTTGGATGTGAAATTCCCATATTTTGATCACTTAATCCAAAAAATGGGTTCAGTGATGTAAATCTCAATCAATTAATGTAATAAATTATGACAACTCACTCTTTTTAACTTTAGTCGGATGATGTTCACAGGGATCTTCACTCCCGCACTCCTCGCACACTTGGACTTTAGGTTTCTGATGCATATTAGTCTTGTGACTCTTCAATTCTCCAGGTAATGCAAAACAAGCACCACAAGCATCACAAGTGTACGGTCTCTCAGGTGTTGTTGCAACAGTGACAGTTGTCGGTGCTTGCACGACAACCTGCTGAGGTTGTTGCAGATTACTCGGTGTAGAATTGTGAAGTCTCTTGTGATGATTAAGCAGACTTAAATGGCCAAACACCAATCCACAAATGTCACACTTGAATGTTGCAGCATTTGTCGCTGCTGCCAGACTCATTTGATTCAGCAGTGTATTGTAACCAACAGGTTGTACATCGAAACGATAACAGCCTTTGTCATCTGTTGTTATAGCACCAATCGTGCTAACTGTATTTGTTTGTACCTTCTGCAGCATATTGACATTGTAATAGAAGGGAAATTCAGCTGTTGTTGCCTGTTGCTGGGTTTTCTCCTCTTTTTTTTCTGTTACGTACTGCATCTGCTGGCCCTGCTGCTGGGATTGCTGTCCCTGAGCCGGCTGCTGTTGCTGTATTTGCTGAGGATCGAACATTGTCGCCTGCTGTTGGGGCTGGAAATTTTAATAATCAATCGGTCAATTTTAATTTTATTGCACATTCTAAAAGACATCAAAAGGAGAAGTGGTACGATATAATTTGCTTAATATGAAGAGAAATGAAGAAAAAAAATTAAGTTGAAATCACCCTGATTTCAAGATTTTTATCAACAACACACCTCAAAGTTAAGAGGATTGAGATCAATTTTGTTTCGATTCCAGAGCGAAATTTTTATAAATTCATTTTTGTGGCTCTCCTTTCTCTTTCTAAGAAAATCCCTGATGAAGATTTCTCAACTTCTCTTAGATTTGAAGAATTCCAACCGAAATTTCTTCTGTAATTCTAGAGATATTCTTGAGGTTGGGTTGACTCAAGTCAATCTTGTTTATGATTCCTTTTTTGTTTTTTTTTTTTGTTTCTAAATATCTCGGAATTTGAGAGACAGAAATTTTTTTATAAAAACGTTCTTTGTAGTTCTGATTCCATTCCATAAATGAAATTCTTGCAACAATTCTTCAACATACCTTAGTTCAAAGACATTAATTAAAAACTCCCGTCAGAATCGAGTGAATTTGTTTCATTTGTTTTTTGTTTCTTGTATTCTTTCATTCGTTAGCTCTTGAAAAAATTCCCTCCAAAAATTTCCCCATCTCTTTTAAATTGACTCTCAACCCCTGATATATTCCCCACCGAAATCAAAATAAATTACATTACCTGACGCTGCTCAGCGTAACCAGAGTTGCTTTGTTCAGTTTGTGTAAAACTATTAGTTTGCTCCGTTTGAGTAAACATGGAACACTTTACTGGCTGATCGACCTGTTGACTCTGTTGGTTCGGTATCTTAATGAGATTGCGCTGGTATCTGTGATGCTGTGTCTGCTGCAGGTGGCTCTGATCCTCGGTGGATTCGATCCGCAGTGGGTCGTCTTTCCCAACGTGCTGCACAAATTAATGTTCATTACTTCGTTGCTGATCCATTAGTTCTACTAATAATTTTTTTTTTTTAATTTACTCCTAGAGTGGGATTCTGGCAGATTCTGTAGGTGATCGTCCCTTCGTTATGTATAATCTACATTTTATTGGGCTTTTTTGTCTGGACTCCGTCTTTTTCTGTTGCATTGTTCTTCGTCTAGCCATAGAGACAGTTTTTGAATTCGATTTTGATGGTCAAGATGAATTAGGGGAGAAGAGTAAAATGAGCCGTTTTTAATCATCAATTACTCAAGATCAACGAAGTTTTTTTTTCAATTGAGAAGGTTTTTTTTCAGATTTCAAAATTACTCTTGATTTATTCAAATTGGATCGTTTGGTCCAGAGATATGGACCATTTAACAAGATCCATTTTACCTCATCCTCTTGATGAAAAAAAATTATAAAGTTCATGTTTGAGGGTAGCTTAACGAAATAATTTTGCAAATTAAGTTTTTGAAAATTAAGGACATGTGCTATAAATAATTTATAAACAATCAATTTCCCACCGCAAAATTATTTGTCCGAAATCCTAAGAAATTTCTTCATTTTCAGAATTTTACCAGAAATCGATTTCATGCGTAAAAAAATAATATTTCCCAAAATTTGAACAATTTCAATGATTTATTCATCAACAAGCAAATGTTTGAAAAAATAATAACTCTGTGCAAAATGTAATTTTAACGACGCTGAATATTCAAAGTTTTGTCAAATTTTTCTGACGCAATTTAATTGCCAAATTTGATGATTGAAAATAGTTGAATCTGTAGTGTGATTTGTACCCAAATTAAAAAAAAACTTGGATATCCTCAAAGTACAAAAAAACACTTCCGAAATGAAAAAAAATCGTTCGATTTCCCCCTGCCGATCTTGAGTTATTGCCGGTCAATGACTGTTCATTTTCCTCAAAACAACAGAAGATTGAAAAAAAAAAACAAATGTATATACAAAACAATTCACAGTATTAGGGATGCAATGGCTTTTGTTCATGTTTTTGCTCGGGCGCGAGGCGCATACCTGCTGTATTTGATCAGGACGGGTTGCGTTCAACCAGACCACGTTGTTACCATTTGATTCTAGGGCCATTGATGCGCTGCCTTTGATCCTGCGCAATCAATGGACATCAATTATACAAAATAAAAAAAGAAATTATAAAAATTCTCTTCTCAATTTTGTCACTCGTCATTGGGACTAACTCTACAGCACATAATGATGCATTATTAATCATTTGTCAAACTGTTATTTAACTCATTTGACTTTTCAATCCCCTCAATTCACTTTTACTTATCATAATGCTCTGATGAGGGCTACGACACAGGACAAAGGACAGATACCACATGAAAATAATCATAAAAAATGTGCTAAATTCCCCCGAAAAATCCCTCCCCCTGATCAAAAGCCACGCCGCAGGTTCCAAAGGCACAAAAAAAAATTAAAAAAAAAATCATCATGAGGTGAAAAAAAAATCATCGGTCCCACACGCGAGAGAGGCGCGACCCAGCGGCAAAAACCGCCGAAAACATTTTTTCCTCNAAAAAAAAAAAAAAAAAAAAAAAAAAAAAAAAAAAAAAAAAAAAAAAAAAAAAAAAAAAAAAAAAAAAAAAAAAAAAAAAAAAAAAAAAAAAAAAAAAAAAAAAAAAAAAAAAAAAAAAAAAAAAAAAAAAAAAAAAAAAAAAAAAAAAAAAAAAAAAAAAAAAAAAAAAAAAAAAAAAAAAAAAAAAAAAAAAAAAAAAAAAAACGAAAAATGAGATCTGTGACTCGAGGTTTAAAAAAGGGAATAAAACTTTGTTGATTACTCACATGTGATAACTTCTACGAAGCTTTTACGATCTCCATGTCCGGCTTGGTACACCCGGATGATCGTGGAGTTGCCATGACGGCGGCGGTAGTCGTAACTGTGGCACAGTCACACGATATTTCGAACCTCTTCCCAAGCCCTCCTCAATTCCGCCACAATCCCCGAACGATATTCCCCGTGATAATCACCCCTGAGAGAGCGGCACAAAAAAAGGCAAAAAAATGTGTAAAAAAATTTGCAAATTGCAGGACGCAAGTCGACCAAAGGTCGGCCGCCCGTGAAAGCCCGATTCGGCGGTGGAAATTACTGTCCCATGACCCAAAAAACGTATTTCTCTATTAAAATCCCGCAGTTTGTGGCGACCGAACCCCAAAAAATCGTTGGATCCTGAGCTCGGGGGTTCTGAATTCATGTAGGTGCAGTGGTTCCTGCGGCTTCTATCTCCCTTTTTCTCACTCCACGTCGCCTCGATTCCCTCCGTTCATAAACAGTGTTATCACCCCCCAAAAAAGCGCGAGTGACGAGGGACGCGGGAGCGTCAAGGGGGGGGGCAAACCCCTCGAAAATGCGATTGAACGGGGGACGGATGGGACCTCAAGGGCCGAATCGACATTTAAATTTCTGCAAAATAAGTGTGGTTGCACGGTGCGGCGTCAACAAACCCAACGACGGCCATTACGCGCGCAACAAGGACGACAATGGTCGACAAAACCGAGAGAAAAATGTGGCATACGACCCCGTTAACCAGTGAAAAGCCTCCACGTTTGTGGATTTCTTACTTATGTGTTTAAATTATTATCCAGATCCTGCGGTAATCCCCGGAATGCACGATTAACACACTTAACTCGTTGTCTCTTTGCCTTGTCTACTTGTTCTCCTCTTTCGTTGCCTCGCACTCGCCTACAAGGCGTCTCGCTCTTTTAACGTTTTAAACCCGTCTTTTTTTCTCACACACGCCGTTGCGGGATGGACGAACGCGACAGCGAGAGAGTCCGCTTCCTCCGGGAGTCTAGAATAACCCCGTCAAGGTCGATCGCCCAGGAGTGGTGGAGCTCAGTGGTCGCGAGGGACCAATGACGAGGCCGAATTCGCTCTTTCGGGGGGCGACGGTGGCGCTCAGGGGCGCTTTCAACGGTCGCGCGGGCGTCTCGACCGGGACTTTTGATTTCTGGATGCGCCCACGGCGCTGGAACCCCGTCTTTTTCTAATTTTCTGGTTTTGTCGGGGGGCAATTAAGAAATTGGATGATAATGAGGGGAGAGGCATTCCGTTTTGAATCCGTTCTGGGGAAAATGACGGTAGTACGGAGGGCGGTGGAACAGATCTTCTTTTTCTATTCGTTATGGTTACATCCTCACTCAAAGATAGAGGCGAGCAGCATTAGTCCTCCCGGTGGAACAGATGGGCGCGGAAATTTGGGGACACACTCCCGGGTGAACAGTATAAATTTTTAGTGCAGCGGCACGCTGACAGATGGCGGGATTATTTTCGTCAATTGAGGCGGGATTAAATCAGATCCGATCAATTAGCCCCTCATGTATAGATATTCCAAATTTTTATTTTTTTCCTCATTGAAGTAGTTTTGAAAAAAATTGCGAGCTAATAAAAAACATTTGCTAGTTAGTACTTTTTTTAAAATAAATTTTTGAAAAGGTGTTTTCAGAGGTGATTTTTCAAAAATTTATTTTAAAAAAAGTACTAACTAGCAAATGTTTTTTATTAGCTCGCAATTTTTTTCAAAACTACTTCAATGAGGAAAAAAATAAAAATTGGGAATATCTATACATGAGGGGCTAATTGATCGGATCTATTAAATCGTCAATTTTCACGGATTTTTTACCGCGTTTTTGCTAAATGAGCTTATGGCATTGTAATCATTGAATTTTTCTTTTGGGAAAAAAAACATCGGCATTCACGTGGGCTCTGGGAAGCTATTAGCAACGGGAGAAAGGTTTTGTAATGTTAAATCATGAATTTTTCCGGAGATTCAGTTTGTAATTCCGTTTGAAATGAGAAGTGGTAAACTAGGATAAATACAATTGTTTTGAAAAATTTTCCATTGCTTGAATCGGAAGTTCCCTCGAACGTGGTCAAATTGCTGAATTCTCATGACAAAGTTTCATTTTTGCACTTATCCTAGTTCACCACTTCGCTGCAGAATTATTATTATTTATTCCTGACTGGCTCCACACCCAAGGAATGACCAAATGGACAATTGCATTTATTTAAAAATGAGGAAGTCGTTGTTGCTAATAATTTAACAATTTGCTTCCGAATGGGCCCTTTTTTTTCAATTTCTTAAAATAAATAAACAAAAAATTGATCGAGCCCAGGGGTTGACGAACGGCGGCAGTAGTCGCGCGCAGTCGTCGAGAATAGGGCGCGTGAGATTTGAAAACCATGACCCCCTGAAGATATGTGTGTATACACCGTCAGTCGACGTCGCGACGCCACAGCGACACAGTCTCCCGTTCCGTTTCCCCATTCACTCCCGAAAATAATAAAAACCGATTGCGTCCCAACGACAAATATTTTTGCTACAATTTTCTAAAAAAAAGTATCATCGCGAAATAACATGGGGGAGGCGACACCGGCGAGAAGAAAAATCAGCGAGAATTAAACCCAGTGTTCATTGACAATTGCAATTAACAGAGAGAAACGGTAAAAAATGTCGGAGTCACCGAAACCGAAGAAACCGCGTCCTAGACCGAAGATAACCCTTCCGGTACCAGGACAATATGCCCATTACCCTCAGACCCCTGTGGGGTACATGGCCACTCCGTACGGACAGACACCGATGCCACAGACCCCAGGTCCTGGCCAGCCCCAAGTCATGTATTACAATAAAGCAAGTGAATTTGTTTTCGCACAGATCAAGGGCATCAAGGACTTCACCAAATCGGGACTGAGTGTCGGTGAAAAAAGTGCGTTTTGGCTGTACGAAAAAGTAAGAAATTCTAAAAGAATGAACAAATCGTGTTGTCTGAGTGGTGACACGAGTTGAATGACAAATTAATTCACGTCATCATCGGTTCCCGGGATTTTTCGGAGTAAAAATTTTGAATATGAAATAAAAAATTGTTCAAAAATTGGCGGAAATTCCAGTTTTGCACGAATTTTTATAAACAATCTAGTGAAGAATGCAATGTGTTGAGTTGAACTGACAATATTTTGAAATTACACTTTTTCTGACAGAGTTTTGCTGAAAGTTGCACAAACTTTTGTTGAATTGACGCACATTATATTCTTAGTACTAATAATTTTTTTCTGAAGTTAAATACGTCAGTTCGTTCGGTAACTGGTCGACTCCTCCAATTGAAAAAAATTACGAAAGCGTATTCTAAAAGAAGAATCAACAAATCATTTCATGTGATAAAGTGGTAACACGAGTTGAATGACGAATTAACTCCCGTCATCATCGCGTTTCCTGGGATATTTCGGCGTAGAAATTTTGTTAAAGATTTTTCGTTGAAGAAAAATACGAAAAAAAAATTGTTTAAACATTTGCATAGATTTCAGTTTTACCGTAATTTTTATAGAAAATCTAATAAAAACTGCGATAAGTTTAGTTAAATTTACAATATTTTGAAGTTTTTTAATAGTTAAACTTTTTTAATGGGGTTTTACTGATTATTTTTGGATAGTCTTGAAAATTGCACAAGTTTTGTTGAATTTTCCCCACATCCCATTGTATTTTAAACCGAAAATCATGTCTTGATTAATAATTTTGTTCTCAAATAAATGTGTCACTTTTAAAATCGCGAAAACGTATGAATTGCGTGCGTTACATTTTCCCCCCGGAAGTCCCATCCGATCGTTTTACCACATAATTACAGTATCCATGAACCCAACCATCGACTCTCGCACTTATTCCCAGGTCAGTTCGTGGAGTAAACGCTGGTTCACCCACATATTTCTGGTAGTTGTGGTCTTCCTGTACAGCATAGCCGGCGCTTTCCTCTTCATCTACATCGAGGGAGGTCAGGAGACAAAGTTAGAGCGCACAATCCACGAGGACAGGTACAAGAGCCCCTCCGAACTCCCAATTGAGCCATTAAAAGAAATTTCAAAAAACTATTAAACGAAAAATTTCAAGGAATAAAACCGTATGGGAGATCCGCGATTTGTGCGAGAAGAAAGATATTTTCGATCAACGGGACATATGGCACGGTCACGTAGCCAACAGAATCGAGGACTACGAGAGCAAGCTGAGGAATCACTTCAAATATGGCTTTATGAATACGAAGGAAGACGTCTGGACCTTTTGGAATGCTGTATTTTATTGCGGAACAATTTACACAACCATTGGTAAGGAAAATGCACGAATTATCTCGTAATAATGTGAAAAATTCCTCTATTCCGTTGCAAAATTATCAATTCAGCCCCCTGAATTCTTTCATTTCCTTCGAAATGAACCCATTTTATCTTCCTTCCAAGTATTTATTTCTACATTTTTTTTCTCCCTGTGAATACCCAACGAAATACAAAAAAATTAGAAGAATAAATAAATTATTCATTCAATTAGAACAGTAGATAAATTATTTAGTGAATTTTTTATGCTTTTACAGCCAATTAATCTCTTTATATGATCCATAATGATCACAGGAATTATCACAAAAATTAATTTACAAAATATTTTTAAAAACGCAAATAAAAAAAATGAACAAAACAAAAAACTAGTGCATAAATCCTCACAAAGACAAGAATTTTTTGCAAAATTCTGTGCGCTGACCCTTGATATTCGTCCGCTCCTCCAAAATTAATCCATTCCCCCTTCCACTAATTATTCCCGTATTTTTCCCCGCACCCCCCTCCCCCTGAAGAAAAAAGAAGAAGAATCCAAACAAAAATCGTGCGATCCCACGCGTTCCACTATTTCGAGAATCAGTGCGACACATTACGTAAGTGGAAAATACAGAAGTAAAAGATAAAAGCGAAAGATGAGCAACCCAAAAATTCAGTGTAATTCGGTCGGAGTGACTGCAAGTGCAAGCGAAATTATTCATTTCACCCCCGAATGCCTAATAATAATGGACGGTGACGACCAATGAGCGAATGTTTGATGGTTTTCGCGTAGAATAAACCGCCTGGAACCTGAGAATGAGGAGTGACAGTGGTCCATAGGACCTCCCTCGGGCGCAGCTTGCGAGAAAATAAAGAGTAAGCGCTGGTATATAGCGGGTGTTGGGTGGAGTGGTGGGAGCTCGAGCTTTATTTTCGTCCGCAAAGACGCCTCTCCGTGCGACACTAGTAATGTTGCGTTGAAGTGAGCATTTCACCTCCGTAACCTAGTGATATCTCATCAATAAATAATAAAAAGTGTCGCCATTATGGAGGAGAGTTACGCGGTGCACAGACGTCGCAAGGCAGCGGCATCAGCGAGAAGACGTGAGAAAACCCCAGAGGCGCGACAGCGCGAGGATGACGTCGACGAAGATGAGGACGCTGAGGCTAGAGAGGCCCGTGCCCGCATGGAGCGGATGGTGGAGGACACAGAGCGCATGGAGGCGCTTGCCAATGAAGCGCCAGAAAAGCCAAATGACGAGATCGACGACAACAAAGTCGACCCGATTAGCGAACCGAAGCGCACCGAAGCCGATAGTTTTGATGATTCAAAACCGGGGGAAATTGTTGCCAACGAAAATAGAACGGAATCTATTAGACGAGTGCGAGACACGTCCAGAAGACGTGCCAAACAGTCGCAGGAGCGATTCAGCACCGGTGGCTCAAGCGCTGACGATGATAAATCAAGTAAGAGCGAGGCTGAGAGACACGAGAGGAAGAGGGAGAAGAGACCGCGACGCTTGAGGAAGGAGTCGTCGCGACGGAATGATAGTAACGATGTCACGCGATCGGGGAAATATTCGGAACCGGTTGCGCCGCCCAGACTTGGTAAATCGCATGGGGAGACGGCTTCCGAGACATCTTCGCATCGTAAACATCACTCTGAAGAGTACAATAAAGTTAAGGGGAGCAAGTCAACTTCGGAGGAGACTATCAGGTCGCGATCGCGGCGGTCGTCTTGCTCGGAAGATCGTCAGGGAGATGTCGGTCAAAAGACGAAGGAGTCTCTGGATCGGAATTCGCGCGATGTTAAACAGATCACTCCACCGGGAGTTGGCAGATCCCGTGGGGATGAGACCGCTTCTCCGGACAGTAAACATCACTCTGAAGAGTTCAATAAAGTTAAGGGGAGCAAGTCAACTTCGGAGGAGACTATCAGGTCGCGATCGCGGCGGTCGTCTCGCTCGGAAGATCGTCAGGGAGATGGTCAGAAGACGCGGGAGAGTCTACATCGGGACGAAGAGTCTGGTGCGGCACATCGTAACGACAGTATTCCCTCGCGCGGTGTTAAACAGACTATTCCACTCGGCAATGACAGTTTGATGCACGACCTTCCACCGGGAGGCGGCAGATCACACGGGGATGAGACAGCTTCATCGCACCGTAAACATCACTCTGAAGAGTGCAATAAAGTTAAGGGGAGCAAGTCAACTTCGGAGGAGACTATCAGGTCGCGCTCGCGGCGGTCGTCTTGCTCGGAAGATCGTCAGGGAGATGTTGGTCAGAAGACGAGGGAGAGTCTACATCGGGACGAAGAAACCGGTGCGGCACATCGCAACGACAGTATTCCCTCGCGCGGGGTCAAACAGATTATTCCACTCAGCAATGAAAGTTTGATGCACGACCTTGAGATCGCCCAACAACAGTACGAGAGACGAGAGATCGGTATTTTGGATGCGGACGTTGAGGACTATGTCAGCCCCAAGATGGAGGCCGCTTTGAGGAGGAGGAAGAGACACAGGAGCAAAATTGAGGCGGCGGACATGTCCTCTGTCGAGGGGGATGTTGGAGATGTTAAGGATGTTGAGGATGTCAAGGGTGTCAAGGGCTCGTGGCTTTGGTCGTGGCTGACGTGCTTCAGAGCACAGAAGGAGAAGGTGGATGGGCCAGCGGACAATGTAACTGGGGCTGAGCCAGTGGAGAAGAAAGTCGAGGAAAGTCGAGGACAGGAAGTTAAGGGGAAGCCCAGGTTTCTGGAATACGTGAGGATATCGTCGGATTTGAGGGCTCAATTCAGTATTTATGTCGCCCAGAACCCTAGGGAGACTGAGGTCCTCAGGAGGCACAGAAATCGGTGCATCGCCGAGTTGATCCTCATGATTATTTATTGCGGCTTGGGGGCCTTCGTCTTTCGATTCACCGAGGGGGCTTTCGAGCAGTTCTACAAGTGCGGGGTCAAGCGGGTGAAACGCGATTTTTTGGACAGTCTGTGGAATTACAGTCATAATTTGAAGGAGGACGACTGGAAGAGCATGGCTAGGAGAAAATTGAAGGAGTTTGAGGAGCAGCTTTATGAGGCGTATGACGCCGGACTTCATACTTACAGTGGACAGAAAACGTGGAGTTTTCTTAATGCTTTCGTTTATTGTCTGACGGTTGTTACTACTATTGGTGAGCAGCTGGGGCATGTTATTCTTGATATTTGGGATTTTTTTCGGGAACTTTTTCTCGGGAATTTGCGGGAAATGAGATCGTGCGAGAAACTAGTGAATTCGATGTGAAATTCTATTGAATTTCTGGTTTTAATGGTGGAAAGAGGAAATGAAAAAAACTGAAGGACTCGGGTTTTGAATGTCTATTGAACTTCTAGTGAAAATTTCACAGATTAACTGCGCGATTTTTTAAAGAAAAAATCAGTAGAATTTTAATTTTCTATAGAATTTTTTCTATTGAGATATTTTCTATAAGAATTCCTCGACATGAATTTTCTGTTTTATTCAGTCTATTGTTCTTTCCCTTTCGCGAGCAAATCGTAAAAAACTCATGGAAAATTTAAGCCGAGGAATTTGAAAATGAAAATGCCCAATAGAATAAGTTATATAGAAAATTCGAATAAGCTAGATTTTCAATGAATTTGAAATTTAAGAATATAGTTACCTCGAATTTATCAAGTTTTTCTAATTTTTAGAGCCATAGATTCTTATTCGATTTTTTTCCTATTCGTTTTAGATATCAAAAATATATTTAATTGTTTATCATAAAAATTAACTGAGCGCGCGCAAATGCTTGACCTCCATCCCGCATTCTCCTTGAGAATCTAAATTCCTATAAATCTTTCCATAATTAAAAATCCCAATATACCCAAATTTCCCTAGTCTTCGGAATCCCATAAAATCGGTCTGAATTCCGAGGGATTGCCTAACCCCTCTGAACTACCAAACAGAATTCATAATCTTTGAAATTTCGTAATCTTGAAATCCGGTGCATAAATTTTCCAGTGTGATCTCCCCCTCACGATGAATCAATAAACATCGAAATGAGAAAAATCTCTCTTTGCGTTCCCCTACTGGACGCAAAACCCCGCACACCGTGAGATCTGCAAACCATCGTCGAATTATTTTTATCCCTATGTTCTAGGCTATGGTCACATATACCCTACAACGTCCACCGGCCAAGCGATGACCATAATCTACGCAATTTTTGGTATTCCCATGTTTTTAATAATCCTCGCTGATTTCGGTAAATTGTTCACTCGAGGAATGAAGTTCCTCTGGGCGTTCGTAAGACGGGTGTATTACACGGGAAGTTGCCGAAGGGTCAGGCGAACTGCCCCAGTTCAGGTAATCAATTGGCCTGACACGTTCCCACTCATGAAAAAAATTATAAAGGAAAACCGTGCTTTCTGCGCGAAATCACATTAAATTTCCATAGGAACTGCATAAAAATTCTACTAGAGTTCTACATATTTTCTATCCAAAAATTATACTTCTTATTTTTTTGGAAAAAAATGGCAAATTAATGCTCGAGAATCTCTAGAAAAATCAAGATAGAATTGGCGTAAAAACGAATTAGAATTCCGAAAAAATCGAATTAGAAAAAATCTGTTGAAAAATTCTATTGTTTTTTTGCGTCAATTCTATTAAAAATTATAGATATTTGTCATTTTGTTGTTAAATACCTTGTTCTTCTCTATAAGAATTCTTGGGCATGATTATTCAAATTTTTTTTTCCTATAGAAAAATCGAAATCTATTGAATTTTTTCTATGAAATGTCTCTTACTGAAATTTCGCAATGAAAATAAATAGAATTCCAATGGAAATTCAATGAAATATCTTGAGGAAAGCGCAAGTTGTTTCACGAAGGCATTTCCAACATTTTTTAGGAAGTAATGAAGGGGGTTCAATTAGTTTACGACTTTGCGACATTTCGTCGGCCGTCCCAGATGAACCCGGAGGAGATTGAAGAGATGAATCGGCAGGCAGTCCCTCAAACAACCATCAATCTCGATGGCAACGCACCTCTACCTCAGCCCGATACACCGGGTACACCAGCATTCTCTGCCTTCGAAATTGACGATGAGTTCAATCTGCCAATTTCTGTCGCCATCACACTACTCCTCGCATATATATTCGTCGGCGCTACTGCATACAATATCTGGGAGGATTGGAACTTCTTCCAGAGTTTTTATTTCGTCTTTATATCCATGAGCACCATTGGTTTCGGTGATTTTGTACCGAAGGTGAGATTAACAAATCATTCCACTTCATTTCATGTCGTAATATCAATATGAGACGTTCAATGTGAGCTTAATGGCGCTTTTTTTTCATGCTGAATCCTAGCCGGTAAGAAGCTCTCAGCTATCGTTAAAATGAGAAATTGAGTAACACTGACTGTTTTTTTTATTTCAAAGCATTTTTTTGAGCTTTCACGTACGAAAAAATTTCATAGAAAAATTTAATAGAATTCTACTTTTCTATGCAACAGTTGAACAAAGGTATTTTTTACAGAATTTTCTCAGCTCAAAATTTCAAAGTTTTTTTTTTGGTTTTCATAATGAAAAGAAAAGAAAGGTAAAATTGAAAAAATTTCGAAAATTTGAGCCGAAGAAATTCTATAGAAAATGTAGAATTCGCGAATTCGCTAGGTTTTTATATTAATTTTTTTCGTGCGTGTTGAAATGACATCCGAATCGTATTATACTGTTGGAAAAAATTGAAATTGAAAAATTTCAATTTAAAAAAAAATCAAAATTGAAAAAATTGTAAAACGATTGAAGTCAACTCAGCGCTCCGCTGAGTTTTCGACGAATGTTTCCGCATCTATGGGAGATAGCGAAATTTTTATAATTACCTTTTTTGTAGAGTGAATCGAGAGCTACAAAAAAGGTTCTAACAAAAATTTTGCTATCTGCCTTAGATTCCGAGACATTTATTTATAATTGAAAAATAGTCAAAATCGACTTGAACCGTTTTAGCGTTTTGCTACTGGATCCAATGAAATCCTGAATTTCCTAAAATTTCTGGTTGAAAACGGTCCGTGTTACCCCACTCTCCCCTAGTTCTCAGAGCAGAAACTCTGACCATTGGAGTATTCCATCACAATTTGATGGAGTTAAACTGGCTGCAGCCGTCGTCAACACCTTTAGGATCATTAATTAATCAATTGAATGAAAAGAAAGACCGTGGATGACCAGACGACCTAGATCCATCGAAAAAATCAAATAAATTGATTTACGATCTTAAAAGTGCTGACGCCCGCCCAGACTAGATAGCCCAGTCTCATTCTATCAAACCATCACGTAATAATTCCTGCCAATAATATTGAATTGTTGAATAACCCTCCCCCCCCTCCGCCCATTTAATCTCCAAAAATACTAAATGAAAACGCCTATCGAATATGAAAATACCTTGCGCAACAATTCAATATTTCGTAAGAATTATTTCGAGCCTTGGAAGCATCTAAAATAATATTTTTCTCTTTCCGTCAGCATCCTATATACATGATGTGCTCTATAGTCTATCTCGTCTTCGGCCTCGCCCTCACGTCCATGTGCATCAACGTCGTCCAGGTACGCACACCTCAGGACGCACATCTCTCCCACAAATTTAATAATTCAAACCTGTTAATTCACTACAGGTGATGCTATCAGATTCGTTTAAACAAGCGAGCCAAAAAATAGGCGCCACCATAGGTTTCGAAGTTGCGGTAGACGACGGATCGATACAAACTACTGCACCACCACCGGTTGAAGTTGCTGACGTACATGCAACGATTAAGGAGGATGATGAATACAATGAGAAGAAACAAGCACCAAAGGCTAAGGAAGAAGACGTTGATTTGTGAAATAATAAATGCCGAATAATTTATGCACATTCTTTCGATTACACCTCTGAATATTACGAGTCAGGAGAATATTTTGCGACGAATTATGTCATTAATTTCGGACAATTTGACGGAAAAATTCATTCAGGAGATTTTTCAGACTCTTCGTCAGTACAGGATTCCCTCAATGAAGTAGTTATTTACTGGATGATTTTGGTTTTAAGACATGCGAAATTATTGCAAATTTTTAATATGGGAAATTGTGACTTATCACGAACATTTTGTATTCGTTGAATTTACAAAGTTGACAAAAAATTTGAAATTTCGTGGACAGTTTAGTAGTAATTTTTAGGAGAATGATATTGAATTCAATTAAGGGGGGAAAATCATCAAATTTCACTGAAAATTTAATGGAATTCTAAATTTTTGAGCAACAGGAAGACGAGAATTCTTAAATTTTCCTGATTTCTGTAAATTTTCATGGAATTGTTGAATTAAAAATTGCAGTTTCCATTAATTTTTCCATCGAATTGTGAATTTTAAATACCAAATTGCTTGAAATTTCTGTAGAACTGTTCCTCGTTGAAGATTTCCAAAAAAAATACCAGAAATTTAGCGATGATCTGAGAATTTCTTGGCTCAAACATAGTTTTTTTTAATCAAGAGATGAAAGATTAACTAAAAATACTGGCTTCGACCCAATGAATCATGAATCAGGGACTCTACCGCTGACTGAATATAGAATTCACAAAGTAAATAAATATTCATGAATTTCCATGGAATAGATGAACTGAAATTTACAGTCTCCATCGATTTTTCCATAGAATTACGAATTTTCGAGACCAAAATTCCTTGAAAGAACAGTAAAACCGTCCCTTCATAAAGATTAACTAAAAATACTGGCGTCCACCGAGCGAGTCACAAATCAGGGACTTGTCCACTGGCTGAATATAGAATTCATCGATGAAAAATAATGACGATGTCCAAAGAATATTCAGAGGTGTAACCATCTCTTCCCAACGATTGTCACAAACTCACGAGCAATTTGCCGAGACTTGTGGCTCTCGCAGACCCCAAATTCAACGCGCATTTCAGCGATAATTCGAGATAAGCCTCGAATGAATAGCCACTGGTCATCACAAGAGAAGCTAACGAGATCCTTTCGCCAATGATCAATATCTTCGCGAATTGGGGAAGGGGTGGATTTTCAAATGCAAATAAATGCCTACGCTGTCTACTGCTGGGAAAATGTTGTGCCTTTTAATAAAGAATCTAAAAATGACGCTTTGCGTGGGAATTTTATATCCTTCATCAGTTACATATCCCATTCATGTCCATCAGCGCGAGGCACTTTTCGGCGAAAATAGCGCTTGGAAACAATTCAAAGATAATAAAGATAGTTCCATTTCCATTGTTGATTTGCGACTCTCGATACATTCCGAGTTGTAAAATCTTCTCTTGATAAATGGGACCAAGTGGACTTGACTTTTTTCGAAACGTTAATGATTCGTTGAAAAAATTTAATGGAAAAACCTAGTGGAGTTCTATAGACTCAACCATCTTCAATCATTAAATTTGCCAATGAAATTGCGTGAGAAAAATTCTTTGTATCAAATATCGCTCAACATAATGTTACGATAAAATTGTATAATTTTTAGTAGAATTGACTTAAAAAAATAGAATTTTTAAACAGAATTCCCACAGAACTTTCATAGAATTCTTATAGAATTCGCAAAACACCAAATTTTTCTACTAAATTTCTTCACAGTGAAAAATTACGCATTTTTAAAAATGATTTCACTCTTACAAAGAGATATGTTGATAATAACTCAAACGATGTTGATAATATCTTGTACAGTTTGTTACAGACCCGACTATAGAATTTTTAAACAGAATCCCCACAGAACTTTAATAGAATTCTTATAGAGTTCGCAAAACGCCAAATTTTTCTACTAAATTTTTCCACAGTGAAAAATCGAATTTGTTTCCAATTTTTTCCACAGTGAAAAATCCATTTGTCTCCAAACCCTCGATACTGCGGAGTAATTTTCGCTTCCCTGTAATATTAAACCCCCCGAAATTGTCTATACCAAATGTCCTTCCCCCTTCACAACTGAAAACATCCCCGAGATTTTTCATCTGCGAAATTAGGGTATGAAGAATTTACATCCCGTTGCGCTCAAGTATTGACGAAACCATAAAATTCTATATTTCACTCGATTGGCTGGAGAAATCACAGTGTGTCGAGCTCCTCTGAGCACAGAACTTGTGACGTCACGGGGTACCGCAGTGGCGTGTCGAGTGAGAGAGCGATAAGAGCGACTGAGAGGGATATAATGACGGTCAAGTGGTGGTGGGTTGTTGTCGTTTCAGTATCAGACAATATGGCACCCATATGACATCGGCATTGTTGTGGAAAGGCTTGAGCACTATTTTTATTTACTTTATTTTGATTTGAAATTCGCCGAGTATATCCCGAGTGGAGTGAAAAATGTCACACGTACAGTACGTGGATGAATTGGTTAAGGAGTATCTGCTGTTCAGGGGCTTCAGCCAGACCCTCAAGGCATTTGACAATGAGCTCAAAGCTGAGAAGGAAAAGGGATTCAGAGTGAGATTCGCTTGGAGACTGTCGGAGTATGTCTCGAAATTATGCTGATAACTGTACTATTTTGCAGGTCGACAAAATAGTGGATCAACTCATGCAGTATATTTTCACGTTTGATCTCATGTCACTCAGGGAATTGTGGGGCCACTTGGACACTAAAATGTTCTCACGTTTGGAGAATCATTTCACACCTGGTGTTAGGAAACTGGAGAATGCAGTTTTGAAAATGTATCTGGTTAATGCCACTGTTAACAATAAACCTGAGAGGATTCAGGAGTTTTTTACGAAACTCACGCCTGAGTTGCAGGGCCACTCGGAGTGGAAAGACTGGTTTGGTGAATAGAGAATTGTTTTTTATTCTGAATTTTTCATTTTGAAAAATTCAGATGGAGTTTTTGAAAATTCATTATGGCAAAGGCCAATTGATTTGAATTTTACGTGCTGGGGTTAACATTTATAAACTGACTCAGCTCCTGGCCTTTTAATGACCTTTTTTGTAGAGAGAATTGAGAGATATAAAAATAGTTATAGCGAAAATTTTGCTATCTGCCTTGGATTCCGAGATATTCGTTGACAACTGACCATTAGTCGAAATTGACTTGAACTAGTTTACGGTTTCGCTACTTAATTAGAATGTTATTTGTTGCATTTTTTCAATTTTTAAACGTTTGAATTTGTCATCCTCATGCACGACGATAGAATAGAGCAGATTGGATAAATTTGGATTGAATGAATTCTTATCGAATAAGTAAACATCATTGATTCACGAAAAGCTATGAACATTTTCTTGACGTTTCGATTTTTTATGAATCAATTTTTTATGAATAGTTCTATCCCTCCCAGACTAGGAGATATTCGTCAAAACGTATCCTAAAGCTGTATTTTTTATAAATTTTAATTGACCCTCTTATTTTGTAGCTTATCCATTCATCAAAAACCCGGAGGACAATCCAACGTACTCTGTACACTTCAGCAAACAGTGGCAAGACACTATGCTCGTATCTCTCCACAACTTTTTAGCTACGATATTCCAAGTAAGTTATAAATGATGAATTGTACGAAAAAATTTCATACAGATCCTGGCGAATTCGCTACGAAATTCCGCAATTTATCTGCACGTTTTTTAAAATAGAAAATATTTAGTGGAAAATGTTGTACAGAAAAAATGAATTTTCCGTACAAATTCCTCGGCTCAAATTTTTCAAGTTTTTTCGTTTGATTTTGTTAATGAAAAGAGAAAAAAATAGAGTCAAAACGACTTGAAAATTACATTGTACTATATTTTCTATTTTAAAAAACGCACAGTGAAGCTGCAGAATTTTTCAAAAGAATCTGCCAAAAAATCCAACAGAAATTCAATAGAATGTTCTATCAAATTCGCTAGTTTTTTTTCCGGTTTTTTTTCGTACGTCTTATTCTCTTCATCTGGTGTCTAATAATTGAAATTTCAGTGCATGCCACAACCAACATTACTAACAATCGACGAGGATTCAAACAAGTTGAAACGCTTGCAAGAGGAGAATGAAGCCCTGAAGCAATGTCTGAGTGACTCCACAAAAATTGAAAGTATTTCAGACGTAAATCCTGGATCTACCCCCCACCATCCACCTATTATGGATGATTTCTACATAATTGCTCAGTGAGTGCTTGCGCAGAAATTATTTTTTTTTGTAAAATATTCTCCAAATATATCTTTTAATAGAGAATCACCGTTGATGGAGAATCCCAAAACCCTGAGGAGTCTGATAAAAAACATAGGAGGCGGCTCCAGTCCCATTCTCCACCGCAAATCCCTGTCGAGTGCAAAGAAAAATAGTGAGGACGTAACATTAACAAAAAGAACCAATACCAAAGGACGTGTCAATTCCCTGAGTAAAGGTGAAATTGTCAGCAAGAGGAGTATGAGCTGTGATTCGAGATTAACGAGAAAGAGGGACTCGTCAGTGGACACTGCGATCGAGAGGAAAACCAAAGATAAAATTGAGTCTAGTTACATCTTACTCAGTCAGGTGAGTTAGAACTTTTCATCTGTAATATTTCCACAGAGGGAATGCAACAATATCTCGTATACGTTGCAGGAAGAATACACAGAGCATAAAACGTCAATAATACAATGTAAGAGCAATGCCTCTGGGTCTTACGTTGCCACTGGAGATGCCGATGGTATCATCAAAGTCTGGACACCCATACCATCACCAAAGTAATCAACTTTTTTTTATCAATTGTAAAAAATAAGTGGAGAATTAATCCCCAGGGGGCTAATCACTCCTAAAATTCTGAGAAAAATCTTCTAGAGTTCTTGGAATCGCAGAAATCCTATGAAATTTTCGTGAAATTTCAAAAGCTTTTCTACGAAAAATACTACAATTACAATTTAAAAAATTCAGGGGGTAATTACTCATGAAATCGTTAGAAATTTCTATGAAATTTCCACGAAACCTCAAAATTTAATTAACAAACTCACGAATTTCCTTCAGAAGTCTTTAAATTGCTATGAAATCTCATAAAATTTCACAAAATCTCATAAAATTACAACCCAATGACCAATGTTAACATTATCTCTCCCAGGACTGTAGCCACATTCACATCCACAACCCCAACCTCAAACAAAGCTGTAACATCTCTCGACTGGATATCAAAAAACGAGCGCTACTTCCTCCACGGTGATAACAACGGATCAATTCAACTCCACGACACACGAGACTGCAAAACCCTTTGGGAAATTCAACACGAAGGCTCAAGAATCCTCACCCTCCTGTGCAACCCCTCAGACTCGACCTTCGTCTGCTCACTGTCCAATCCCACCGAGGGTAAACTTCTCCTCTACGACGTGAAGACTAAAAAACTTGAGAGAACACTGCCAATGGACGGCAACGTGACTGCTCTCTGCTCTGCCTTCAATCACAACGGACAATTGCTCATAACAGGTCTGTCCAATGGAAACATATTGATCCACGATTTGAGGAGAAACGAGATAATAGATAATGTGAGCTGTCACTCGAGTCCTGTGATAGACATCGAGCTCATAAACGATTACACCAACATCTGTGCACAGAGTGAGGAGGGAAAGTTGTGCCAGAGAAGTCTGAATCATACGGGTAAAGTCATGTGGGAGACGAAGATTAAAATCGAGAAGAATGCTGTACATGGAAAGCTGTTTACTTTCGATCAGAGTGGGAGTCATATGCTGCTTTGCACGCAGAATGGAGGCAACATCTACAAGGTATACACTTTTGAGAATTTTTTGATGGATTTTCGACACACCTCTTGGGAATTTTTATCAAATTATAGTTTCACGTAAATTTCAAAGAATTTCGGCATTGAAAATTGGAAACTTCAGGGAATAATCAGTGGGAACTCTAGGTTTTAGTTCAATTATTCCATCGAAATTAATAGAAATCAGGAAAATTCAATTGAAAATCAAAAGAAGTTAGAGAGTTCTCGGCTTTTTGCTGCTCAAAAATTAGGAACTCCGTTGAATTTTCAGTGAAATGTGAAATTTCATAATTTTTCCCCCCAAATCCAATAAAATGCTACCCTCCTGAAAATGACTAGTCAACTGTTCATGAAATTAATTTTTTAATAAAATAATTACGATGCTACAGCAGCCCTGTGACTTAAAATGAAAATTTTTTCATTCAGTTTCACTTTACGAGATTTTTTTCTGCAGAATGCAGATTCTCAGTCATAAACACCAATTCAGTGACTCATCTTATTATTCATTCATATTATTCGCGTTTCATCCTTGAAAAATTTCCCTTCTGTCTGGTGTTATATTTTTCCCCTTCAATGGCTTCATCAACTCGTGAATTAATAATTGTACGTAAACTGAATTTTTAATGCAGATGCCACCAGGGGCTCAGGCAAAAGTCCTTGAACTTGGCGGACACAAGGGAACCCTGTGCTGCGACTGGTCCACTGCCAATCAATCCGGTACATGCATCACAGGTGGAGCCGAAGGAAAAGCCAGAGTATCAACATTACTCTCTCCATGATACAGGAATAAAATTAGCATGTGTATAAATTCGTGAATATTCCAGGAGAACCGTTATTGGTATTGATTTTATAATGAGATCGCGATGAATCACTTAGGGATATTAAATTGTAGATATTGTCACATAATGTAATAAAAATTTGTATTAAAAGGAGTACTTGGAAGTGGTCTTGGAGGGGAGTTATTCTGGAAAGGTACTGCATCTAGTCTAGATGGCGAGGAACTTGGGGTGTTGTTTGGGCGTTGACCAGCGATTGAAGGGGCCTGTTTTGTCCAGTTGGGGGGACCAGTAGCGCCTGAGGGCCTCGTTTATTTCTGATGGAGTCACTGGCTTCATCGAGGCTCCCTGAAATAATTAGCAAGACCGGGAATTATTAATTAATTCCATAAATACGGAATTATTTCGATTATGAGTGGGGTTTAAGAAAAAATGTCAAGAGATATTAAAGAATATTTCTAAAAACGAGAATTCAATTTAATACAGGAATTTCTCGACATGAATTTTCTGTTTATTCTACTTTATTTATCTTCTCTTTTCCTTGAAAACATAGATCGGCATCAATCATTAATTTAGTAATATGACAAGTTGCACCTTACAATAATGAAAATTTGAAAAATAATATAATAATTGGTAATGTAAATGTTCAATTGACTATGAAGTAAATAATTGGCAATTCCATATTTTTAATTTTTTACTATTGAGCAAATATTTCTAATTTTCATAAAAATATTTTCGATTAGCCAAATAATCGTCAATCTTTCGACTTAAATTATTGAGTGATAAAATAATTCGGAATTGGAATATTTAATTGATGAGTAATATTAGCAATTGACTCATTCAAAATTTAACTTCAATGAAAATTAGTGATTACGCCGGTGTCTGCTTGAAAATAATTAATGGAATTACCTTGCCATGTTGATAAGGCTTGTACGTCGCAGGATTACAATAGCCCAGCCTGAGCCTATCCAACGCATCCCCATGTATCTTCGTCTGGTCGTGCTTCACCAGAAACGCAAAATCCATTATCTGCGCCACAGTCTCATACGCAAAATACCCCAACACCGCGTACGCCTGTTTCGATATCTTCAGATCCCCCTCCGTCGCTATCCAGCTCCCAAATTTGTGATTATACTTGTTCGCGAATGAGGCTGATCTCGCGGTGCTGTACTCCATGTAGCGAACGGCGTCCAGCCTTCGAGAGAGCATTTCAGCCCGTAAGTCGCGGGCTTTCTTCACGTGGTCGACGGTTGTTGTGTCACTGGGGCTCTCAATATTGCTCAGAAATTGGTGGAACCGTTTGTCGAATTTTATTTCATTTGATGACTCTTCAGTGGATGAAAATAGATTTGTGTCGAGCACTTTCCTGACGGTTGTTTTGAATTCTTCGGATTTAGGAGAAAAAAATATCAGTTAATTTTCATGGTTACAAAATATTCAATTGTTGGTATTTTCATGCACAATTCCCACTTATTTCAAACGATCTATTCGATTTTTTTATTCAGGAGGGAATTGAATGAGGAATTTCTCTCTTCGAAATTATATTTTCTAAAATGAAATTGGAGGCTTGTATTTGTGAAATAGTATCTGATTATTTGTTCTATGCTTTCTTTGGGGTTTACGTCCTCTCAAATTGTTTCAAAAATATGTCAGACTTAAAAATTGCTAAAGTATAAGTTTCATGATTAACGATAGATTCATTTGGGAAAATTTCATTATTTCATGTGAATAAAAATGCAAATAAACATGCATATTTTACCCCAGACGACTTACGAAGATATTTCAGCAACCGATGTAATTTAACTTTATCTCGACGCAGAAGAAATAGGAAATCCTGCTCCTCAACAACATCCGATTGTCTCCTGTCAGCCACTCTGCACGCCTCATAAACAATCCCCTTCATCTGCTTCTGCACAACATCATTTATCAATGTTGCTGATTCTATCAGGGGCTCTGAGGAGTCGCCAAAGCCGTACATCATTCTCCTGATTTCTGAAATAAATTCTTATGTAAACATTGGGAATATTTTGACTCTAACCTCAGAAGTGGATGGTATGATTTGCCGGGTTTACCTGTTATGTAGTTCGAGGGCTCGCATTTCCAGTCTGATAATTCACTCATCACTGATGATTGTTATGTTTAAACAATTTTTAGGAATGATGATTGTTGCTGGATTTAGACAGAGAGAATTTTTTGGAGATTGCAGAGTTGTTATGACATGTGTTTTAAGAGAGGCAGACGCCATTGCTATTTCTGATTTCCCTAGGGCGGGATCAGGCGGGATAACATTGAAAGATTGGGGGGAGGGTCGTTTGTACAGTAGGAATTGTTTTTTTTTATTTCATGTTCAAAAATTTTTTTCATTTTCACCTGGGTCGAGAGACAGATCTTGGATTTTTCAGGGGGAAAGTCGACTTTCGGCAAAATCGAATTTTGTCGCCGAGTGAATGTTGATTCCGATGATTCAAGCAAGGGGCCATCCAGAACTTTCAAAAGTATTTGGAAAATTAAAATGAGAATGAAAAATAATGAATAACAAATTTATTAATAAAACCTTTTGGATATTTTATTAAAGTACAATTAATCATTCCCATGACGAAGAATGATACATTCAGTTTCAGTGATAACATGTTCAGGAATAACTTTCGCAACTTTTCGAAATTCTTTAGTGAGTGTCTTGGGGCACTGCATCTCCGTCCAACTGATTGGTACCATAGAAACTCCTGGAAAACATTATTGTTGTTATTCATCTACTCATTATCAAGATTAATAAGGATTCAACAAGAGCTGAGAAATTTAATTGCGGAATATCATTTTTATGCAGACCTTCTTCGCTGTGAGCAACAACAACACCCAATTCATTCTCAGCTGTACTTAATGAGTAGGTGTGGGCTTCAGTCATGGGCATCTGTTAATGAATAATAAGGAATTCATAGAAAATTATTGGTTTCTACCGAATTTTTCATACTCGCAATGTTTTCATGATTATTTTTCCTCTTTCATTCTAACAATTAATTATTAATTAATTACTCTAAATTAATTCATAGCGTGAGAGTTAATTATGTCTCCATAACAATTTTTCATTCTCCATTTTTTCTCCATTCTATTATTTTTTAATTGTCAATTTGCATTCTCTGCATTTTTTAATGCAATTTTATCGAAGAAAAATTATAAAATGAATAAATGGGCATTCTTCCGTTTGTAAAAAAAATGACAATTAATTTTTTTTTAATTGAGAAATGTAGGTGTAGACGTAGATATTGCAACAATTGAAAAAGGATACAACTCGAGCGAGAATGATATCCCCAGGTCGAAACGACTTGTACAATTCCACCCTGTCCTTCTCAGTTGCCCTAACATCCTCTTTCCGCAATATTCCCCTGTAAGTCCTCGTCAGAACAGTATCTCCAATGCATTTCATGATGCATTTACAGAATCTTTGATTCACCACTGTTACCATTGCTGTGACAATGTCACCGGGCGTTGGAACGATGCTCTGCTCTGTTGTGCCATGAACAATTATCGTTTTAGTCTGAAATACGTTGAAAAATGTTGAATGAAGAAATTGAGAGTGAAATAAAATGGAACATGATAAATCAAGTCATCTTGATAACTTGAATATTCGTTTACATTATCGTCCTCCAATATTTCAACGGTCCCAGCCAACTTGGCATAAATATATCCATTCAATTCGTAAGTTCCAGGTCCGGGAAGACTAGTTTTATTCGCTGGACACAGCCTCTGGCCTGCAAGAAGTGGAGAAAATAGGTTAGAAAATCCACTCCGAGCTTCCAAAAGGGCGACAAATATTCATTAAAACATCTGTTACATTACCAGGAACACAAATAATAGGTCCCTGATTCTCTCCCATTGTTACACTTAATTAATCCTATTTTCCCTTTCAAAAAACAGTTTCTTGTCACACGTGTGAAATTGTAAACAACGGACGACGTGGGCGACTTTCTCGTTGAAAACGTGAACTGCATTGAGCGTCCAAACAAACAAATTAAATTCCAGGGAGTGACAGGGCACTCGACCCACTTTTTAGATCAATTGATAACGACGTCGTTGATAAATACTCAGTCAGTCGTACGTGCAGCCTCAAGATGGAAGACTTTAATCTGAGAGCAACACTCGAGAAATATATTCCCGAGCCTGAGTTGCAAAAAACATTGGCCGTTTTGTATGGGGAGGGCTGCAGGTATGAATAATAACCATTCGGAGTTTTTTATTCATGTCAAAAAATTGGGTTGAGGCGGCGTGCCAAGAATGCAAAGAAAACTCTGAAAAAATGAGAGGCTTGAGAGTTTTACGAGATAATTCGATGGTATTTTCGGAATATAAAATGGGCTCTTTAAAAAAATATGGATTTCTTCATGAAAAAGCCATAATAATAAATTTAAATTACCGTTACATTTTAAACTAGTCAATTCGTCAATATTACTGTACAATTTTTAATTATTAAATTAATCATCAGTTAAATATTTAAATTCCGAATTATGTATTAATCAATAATTTAGTTAGGAAGATTAACGATTATTTGATTAATCGAAAATCCTTTTTATGAAATTTAGTATTATTTACTCAGTAGACAATTGACAATTCCACATTATCAATTATTTTACTATTTTTTAATTTCAGTTTTTTCGAAGCTTCTGATATTCAGCCAAAGACTATTCAATTTATTTAGAAAATTACGATGATTTCAAAGCTCTTCATGAGAAATCACTTATGATGTACTTTTTCAAATTAAAAATTGTCAACGATTGTTCGTTTGCCATTGACAATTAAAATACATTTTAAAAATCTGAAGAAACATTAGAAAGTTTATGTCTGAAAGGAGAGGCTTGAGAGTTTTACGAGATAATTCGATGTTATTTTCGGAATATAACATGGGCTCTTTCAAAAAATATGGATTTCTTCATGAACAAGAAATTCATTAATCAAACGTTGTTATTAATAAATGGGGATACTCCTTCAATCTACTCCCATTGGTAATAAAAACTATTTCCAGCCTCCAAGGCATTATTCGGGATGTGACTGATTTCGACGTGAACAGTTACTCTTTGGTGGACATTGCTCGGGAGGAGTCAACGAATCCCCGGAGGATAGTTCGAGTGGGACTAATCCAAAATTCAATCGTTCTTCCCACAGAAGCACCAGTGGTTGACCAACGAAATGCTATTCATAGTAAAATTGAGGGGTACATAGAAGTGGCAGGAAGGGCCAATGTCAACATTGTTTGTCTGCAAGAGGCCTGGAGTATGCAATAATTATTTAAATGATATTCGATAGGCTAAATAGTTCTTCAAGTCCACAAGTAAAATCATTTTCGTATGCAATTGTTTATTCCTTTGATCATTTCATTCTGTTTGCCACAAGAAAATTTCAAGTCAAAGTCTTCGAGTGTTTAGCAAAGAGTAATTCATACGAAATTCGAGCAATGAAAATGATAAAAAAATTACAAAAATGCAGGCAATTATTTATTTTAATTCAGCATTCAATGTTCAAAATAAAGAGGAAATTTCACAGACGAATTTATAATTTCCAGACATGCCTTTTGCATTCTGTACAAGAGAGAAATACCCATGGGTTGAATTCGCCGAAGACGCACTGACCGGCCCCAGCACAAAATTATTATCCAAGCTTGCTAAAATTCATGAAATGGTGATAATATCCCCCATCCTGGAACGAGACAGCGTTCACGGGAATATCCTCTGGAATACTGCTGTTGTAATCGACACTGATGGCCAAGTACTGGGCAAGCACAGGAAGAATCACATCCCAAGAGTTGGGGATTTCAACGAATCCACGTATTATATGGAGGGCGATACTGGCCACCCAGTTTTTGAGACGCAATTTGGAAAAATTGGTGTCAACATTTGCTATGGACGGCATCATCCCTTGAATTGGGCGATGTTTGGAATTAATGGAGCAGAGGTAATTAAATTCGATGCCTTCAATAATCATTAGGCGTCATGAAAATTTCACCTAGAACTACCCTCACTAGGAAGATTCTTTTGAAGAAACATAGTAAAGTGTGGAAATCGTTCTTTTCTGCGAAATTCTTTAGAATTTCTTTTGGAACTCCGTAGGAATTCTATTGAAAAATTATGCAACTTCTTCATGCCTTTTTAAATACATATTTATAAAAAATGCCTATAGATGGTGTTTTCCTGTATAACTCAGTCTATTGGAATTTTTTCTATCACCTATCTCTCAAGAAAATGTTGCGATGAAATTCTATAAATAGCCCAAAAAAATAGATTGAATTTTTAATAGAATTTCTTACGAATTACGTTTTTCTATTGATTTTTCTTCATTGGATATCACTTGGAAAAAAATAACAATGAAATGATGAACATTCTCGCATTGAATACTACCCCATTATCTCTCAATAAATTAAATAAATCCGATTTAACACCCGGAAAAGCCTCATGACTATGATTGAATGAATAATTTAATCTACTAGATTGTGTTCAATCCCTCGGCAACTGTGGGCGCCTTGTCTGAGCCTCTCTGGCCCGTTGAAGCCCGATGCGCCGCGATAGCGAACAGCTACTTTACCTGTGCTATAAATCGTGTTGGAACTGAAACGTTCCCCAATGAATTTACATCGGGCGATGGGAAGCCTGCTCACAAAGACTTTGGACATTTTTACGGATCTAGTTACGTAACTGCACCCAATGGCACTCGCACTCCTGGTTTGAGTCGTCATAGAGATGGCTTACTCATCGTTGAGATGGATCTTAATGCCTGTCGTCATACGAACGATCACTGGGGTTTTCGAGTATGCTTCTGTTATATTTTTTATCACCTCATTTTTTTATCACTAAAAATTTCAAACATTCTGATTTTTTTCCAAATATAAGAATCCATGGAAATTTTGCAAAATTTTAAAAACTTCTGAGAAATTTTTCAATTAGTAAAACATTCAAATATACTTTGGAATTTATCAAAAATTAATAGGAGAAAAGTTTAATATAAATATGTTGTTATCTATTCAATCGATAATGAATGAATGAGAAATGAATAAGCAGATAAAAAAAATGAGGATGAGAAATCATAATTTAATCAATTAACAAAAAATAGCTCCTGAAATGTTGATAAAGTTAATGATAAATTTAATTATCATACAGATGACCCAGAGACTGGCGATGTACGCCGAAGCCTTCACCAAAGCTACCAACCCCGACTTCAAGCCTCAAGTCATAAAGAAAAAACAGGAGTAATGAAAACACAAAACTATTCATCAAAAATTATGTTTATGTTCTTTTCGTATGTCTTTTGATATGAACAAATTGCGTTTTCTAATAAAAAAGGATATCTATTTTAATACCATTAACTAGGACGATGATACTGTATTGAATGCCGTATTATGTGTTTGTTTGCGGTAATGGAGTGCCTCCTGGTACGCCTTCTTGACAGCTTTACGATCAGCCGGCTTTCGAGATTCGATTAGTTTAGCTTCGTCGACTTTTTGGGAAACCCCTAGTTTCTCTAATTTTTCACCAGGTAACCACTGCCTGAAATCAATCAATATTGCACAAAATAAAGGAAAACAATACATTATACTGTAGAGAAAAATTAAAATTTTATGGACATTTAATATTAATTTTCAAAAAAGTGACATTGAATTCAATTGAGAGCAGTAGGAAGACGACAATTTCAACATACTTGATTTTTTAAATAAAAACTTGAATATTGAAAACCAAATTGGGCAGAACTTCCAATCAATTTGAAATTCAAGAATGAATTGACCTCAATTCACCGGAATTTTTATGATTTCTGTCATTTGTATGGAAGAATTATTCAGAAATTTTCAGTTTTCATAATTTTTTTCATCAAACTATGAATTTTCAAGGACGAGATTCCTTAAAATTCAAGTAAGACGGTCGCTTGATGAAAATATTTCATAGTGTAAACCTCATTCATGCCGCAAAAAATGAAAAAATCCATTAAACTGATTCACCATGTTCTCTTGGTATCAAAAAACAGAACAAGATGCACAGGATCCTTATAATTAACCGCAAGTGCCAGAACATCATCAGGAGGTGCTGGAATGGGCACCCCTTTATGAACAGTTCCCCTCGGAGTGTTAGGATCAATAATCAAGGCAGGATACCACGGATAGCCCCGACACTTGGCCCAGACGAGTGTCAGTGCTTCGAGACGACCCTCGCCCCTAACTTTGCTCTTCTCATTGTCCTTAATCTTCTTCGGGGAAGGCGGCGGCTCGCTGTCCTCCTCCTCCTCCTCTTCCTCCTCATCGTCCTCCTCCTCCTCCTGCTGCTCCCGATCCTCCTCTTCCTCTTCCTCCTCCTCTTCCTCCTCAGGTTCAGGTGTCGTCGATCTACTCGTAGAGCAGCTGCTGCAGCTCGAAGACTGGCTGTCCCCCTCCCCAATATCACTGTCCATATTCCCACTCCTGTAAATAAGGACAACAGAAAATTAAAAAATCTCGTGTCACAAGAATCATAAGAAAAGAATTCTGATGGTGAATTTTAATGCAGCGGAGATTGCCATTGACAACTAAAAAACATTTTAAAAATCTGAAAAGTCATTCAAAAATAAACGTTTGGAAGGAGATTAAAAAAATAATAATTCTGTGCAAAATGTAATTTTAATGACGCTGGAGATTCCTGATTTTTTCTTCAAATTTTTCTCACGCATTTCAATTGCCAAATTTGATGATTGAAAATGATTGAATCTATAGTGTATTCTATCAACTGCAAAAAATACTTGGATATCCTCAAGTTAATTAAGAAAAAACTCGTTCCATTTACATTTGTGGTTTTTACTTTATTGAACTTTATTGTACTTCGATAGCTCCATTTTACCCCAAAATGTAAAGCAAAAAAGATAGACTTTTATGAAATGTCTTTTACCAGTGACTTAACACATTAAATTACGTACGAAATGAAGGTAATTTAGCACTCCTACCTGTAAACCCTGAAGCTGTCCGTCTGCTTCCTCAGCTCCTCACTAACAGGTGTCTGTCCCCCCTTGCTGGCCCTGGCCTTGGCCTTCCTCGTGAATAAAACCGCAGTTCTTCGATTTACCCCAACAATTTCCTTCTCCCCACTCTGACTCTCTGACTCCGTTCGACTTCTACTCACTCGTTCTCGTTTTCTCGATTTCGTTGTCTGATCGACAACCGGGGGATGAGGGTCGAGTTCAGGGTAATCCTTGCGGACCTGATCGATCAGGGCTCCCCCCTGCTCCCGCATTTTGAGCCCAGCTCTGTAGAACATCGTGTCTTTGCAGTTGTAGGCAAGACAGTTGTTCACCATGAGGGTGAAGTCACTCTGAAAATCAGAGAGACTGTTGTACTCTTGCTTCTCAATTTTCGTCTCCATTGTCGAGAGGTCCATCGGCTGGGAGACTATCTCCAGGTAATCTGGCACCTCGCTGATGTTGACGGGCTGTCCGAAGACGTCGTTAGTGTCCTTGGCTTTGATAGCCTCCAACAATGTCTGGAGAACGCTCTCCAGGGGCCTGAGCTCGAACCACAGACACTTTTCCTTCACTTTGAACAGCTCTTTCTTGAGTTTCTCACGTTTACGAACGAGTTCGCACAGCAATCTCGCTCGCTCCAGGTCTTGACGCAAGCACTGCCAGTATTTCAGCTGACGGTAGAGCTCACCCCGGAGTTCACCGTCGGGAGCAGGCGAGTGCCCTCCGAGCGGAGGTGGTCTACCGTGGGGGTGGGAACTCTGGAGACGACGGAGGAGGGGAACGCCGTTTCTGTGCTGACGTTTGAGGGTCCAGTAGGCTATCAGCCGCTGGATCAACTGACTTCGCTTGGGGAGACCTTCGGCGAGGCTGCAAGGGAAGAAAATTCGTTGACGGAATGTTGTAAAGTAATGATATAAGTGGGTTGAGTGCAAATGTTTGTTTTTCATTATTCATTCGTCTTGAAAATGAATAATGTTTTTTTTTGTGTTGATTTTTTTCAGCTGGATAAATTGTGAATAAGAAGAGTGTCTCGTCGGTCTCTTGCAGAATGGGTGTAAAACTAAAAGATTATAAAGAAAATTTTACAGTACATTTTTTTTTATTGGAATTTCAAGATTTTAGAAAGGTTTTTGATGATTGAAAGAGCTTATTTATGAGAGTAGAATGTTTCAAGCTCCCTTGGATCTCGGAATTTATTCAAAACGAATGAGTAGTAAATGAAGCAAATAATAGACGAACTCCAATTAACAATTTTCATAGATTTTTCGTGATGAAAAATTTCTCAAAGAGTTTACGGAAATTTCATCCAGAAATTTCATGATAACCTCCTTACAAATATAATTTTTTGCCATTTTTTCCCATAGTAGTTACCAAAACCATTAAAAATTCATCATAGAAAAATGGAAAGAAGGCGTTCAGCCTGTCCCATGAAAAATTCACCTAGCAATTTCTCTAATCCTCTCCGGGGGAATAGTGGGAATAGAGATAACCGGTGCTGACGACGTCTTCTTATTAGCAATAGCCCTTCTCCTAGCCTCGGCAGGATTGGTAGACGGTTGAAAATCGGGTGGTGTATGTGCCTCGCAGTAAGCAGTCTTCTGCACGAGCATGGGCTCCCCATTAGCCGGCTGAACAGTTCTCATCCTCATGCACAAGCCCGCCTGCTGTGCACAAGTCACATGAAAAGCAGCATAACAATTGCTCTTGTGACACTGTATGCAGGCACCAGCACTTCTCCTCTTGCAAACACAACAGGTGAGCCTCCACCTGGCCGCAGGAATGCTTTCGATGCTGTCGATGGGCTCGAGGAAAACAGTATTAGCAAAACGAACTTCTGGTATCCAGAGAGCGCAGACGACGTGCGCCCAGGTCGCTGGACGATCAGTTTGCTTGAATGCTCCACCTCGATTTGGACAGAGAACGCAGTCTACTGCTCTGGAGGGGCTCTGGAGGCACCTCCTGCAGAGCCACTGACCCTCTGGAATATAAGGTACCCCATAGCAGTCCTGGTGAACAGCTAGATTACACATGTCACAGAATAATATGGCATTGCTGTTCTGGCACTCCCCATCCATGCAAATGCAGCAAACCGCATCTTCATCAGCAGCTACACCCCCACCTCCATTGCTCTGCTGCTGAAAATACGACTCCTTCTCTAACCTAATGTAGAAAATAATCAAAGCTGAATAGCGAAATAGACTTTCAAGGAGTGCAGACGTGTAAAAAAAATTAGTAGAAAAACATGGGAATTTCTCTGAGAAATTCTTATTGAATTTCTATTGAAACTCTATTTGTTTATTCAAATAAAAGCATCGTTAGAATTTTATCTACAGATTCTATTGAATTTTATTCATAAAATTCAAAAGAATTTTTTGGAGAAAGGTTTTTTCATGAAATTTTTCCACAGATGCACGACACGTGAAATTTAAACTCTTGTAAATATCAAATTAGGGTTTATGTAACTTCAGGGGATTTGATAAAAGATCTACCTATCCATCAGAAGCTCGAAGGTATCTGGCTCCATTGGAGGCAGTCCCGACGAGATTCTTCGTTCATTGACAACTGCCAACCAGGCAGAATCCTCCTCGTCCAGGTCGTATTCAACTTCCCCATCGAGCTCCTCTCCACTCCTCTCCATAAATCTTACGTACGAATTTGGGAGGGGCTCTGCCTCACCAATTTGGTCCTCGTAACCCTCCAACTCCTTCACCACTGCTACCGGTAGAGTGCTCAAGATGGCTTTGTCTTCTTTCTCTTTTTCGAGGGTCTGGGACAGGAGCTTCTTCTCGTCTATGTCGAGGTCGTCCACTGATGCTATCGGAATACCATTGTTTATGGCGATTTTGTAGGTCTTCCCTAGTTCGTCGCCCAGGGGGTTCATCTGAAAGCGATGGGAAATTTTAGTGAAGGATTTTTTAGTGGTGAGTAAAGAGGATTTTATTAAATCGTAGAACTTTTCTAAGTGAACGATACGATTTGAACGAATTGAGCCGCATTTTTGTGTCTGGAATAATAGGACTAGAATGACGTAGAGATTTGTTAAACTTCTCGATGTCAATCTTGAGATACTGAAGATTAAAAACAATACATTTTATTCCAATCTCCTCTATTAATAAATTCAGTAGCGAAGTGAGTTTTTGAGGAATATTTCCGAATGTAAGGGTAATAACGAAATTTTTGTAATTACATTTTTTGCAGCACTCAATCGGCTTTACAAAAAAGATTTAACAAAAATTCTGCTATCCCCCTTAGATTCTGAGATATTCATTGAAAAGTGGTCAATAGTCAAAATTGAATTGTACCGTTTTACCACTTCGCTACTGAATTCTAGTGAAAATGTAACTTTTAGAAATCAACACCATCTGCCTGATTAAACAATACGTTTCAAATAAATCGGGTCTAATTTTTCAAGCCTGAAAAATTACCTTAAAAATGACTAAAAAATCGTGAAACTTAATTTCCCTATTGTCGAGTTATTAACAACTAAATCCAGTCCATTATATTCCAATCTTCACTATTCCTAAATTATTGTGGATATAGAACATTTAAAAATGATAACTATCCCCCAAAAAACGATACTATTCAACCAAATTACGACTCATTTTTCAAGCCTGAAAAACTACCTTAAAAATCAACCAAAAATTGTCAGGGATTCATTCACCCCCATTCTCCCCAATCCCCAAACTGCATCGAATATTTATACTTTGATAATTAAATTTTACCAGAACAAAACGTGTGGCTTCCTGCGGACTAAGTACTTCCTGATTAGCCGCTGCAGTGGTATCATTCTTCACCCCCATCCTGCTCCTCTTCTTCTTATTCGATTGTGGGGTATTCATGCTACTCTTGTTCATCTCGCAATGTCCTGAACTACCAAACAATCGAGTGCATTACGTGGTAACAGCAGGACAGGTGCTCCAATAGTGCATCAACATTGCCCAAAACATCTCTCAATCCCTCGATTTTTCACTTTACCCACAACCATTCCCACCAATTCTCGCAGCAATAATGTTTCCCAAATAATTTCACTGGTCTTTTCCCTATTTAACCGATAAATAACGTCACGTTATCATTTGAAACAGTGAAATGTTACTTAGAGGTTATAAGATGCTTCGCGAAAATATTCCAAACATCCAAACTGATCCAAACACACCGGAACTGGGCGCGATCATCGCGCCATTTTGTTTACCCAACGTTGGCACCTCTGCCCTTCCAGTGTTGTGCATTCATCGCGTCGGTGTGCGTGTGTTTGGGGTTTGGGCAGTGGCTTTCGGGTAAAATTTCCGCGGTGGCTCCGGGACTCACGACGAAAGAGAAAAAAAAGAGTGAACGAAAATAAAAAGTGTAAAGTGAAGGTTTTGACGTAGTGTTGTACATCGTATACGCGGGGTTATAGTTTAGCTATTGGGTTCACATGGGAATCAGTGGTCGTTAGTGACAATTAGAAAATATTAATTGAAACATTATTTCGTGTCTCGTGAGCCCTGTGTATTTATCATTTTTTTTTTCATCCAAGGAAAAACAGTACAAGGATAACATTTATCTGGTTTTACCATGGGAAACGTACACACTTGCGGCCCAAATGAAGCTCTTGTTGTATCAGGTATATTTATTTGTTGAATACTGCAATTTACGCATGATTGCTTGTTTAATGTTTGTTTATTTTGCGTCATGGGTTTTTAAATTTTCTCAGTATTGACAATTGGTGCGCTGGGGGAGCGAGGGTACTGATAAGAACGATTGTGTCATAATTCGAGGTTATCGTTGGGATCTGTCGCCGGTATTGAGGAAAAGGGGTTTCTCCGGGCTTTGGATTTTATTGTGTTGATTTGTAGATGAGCTGGTGGCTTTATATAACGTTGTTTTTGTCAGTATCTCGCTCTTCCTGCTGATGCATGCGTTCTGGAGGAGATGAGTCATACAGCATGCCTACACTGACAAATTCGTTGTACGACGTGGATGGATGGAAACATGAGTAATATAGACCGTCCGGCAATAGATTTTTAGTGGCTAGTTCATTTGGAAGTTTATTACACTGCTGGGGATGGGGGGGAATAATTTGAGGGGTAGTGGTTGAGTCTTTGATGATGTTTTATTAAATCAGCACCTCTTTTAGTGACATGTTAATTGTTGTTGCTAAAAAAAATCCGCTGATACTTCTGGTATGATGAAAGCATCGGCCATCCTCACTCCTTTAAATCCATGCATTCGTAATTCAGGGTCAACAGTAGCAGATGAGTCTGCAGATAATCAGATTTAAACAGTCCCCATGTTATGATTAAAGCCAAATTCTGATGGCTCACATTCAGGATTTTTTTAATAAAAAAAATTATTAGAATCAATAGAATCAATACTCTTAAATTATTACTGTTAAGAAGTTCTTAACAGTGATAATTTAAGAGTATAAGACAAAGTAATAAGAATAACTGAAACAAGAAAAAAGAAAAAAAACACGTTCAGGAATTTGTATATTACTTTAGTGAAAAGTTTGGGATTTAGATAACTAATGTTAGTTTAATAGCTTCGACCATAGTTTCACAATAGTTTTATTATCGAAAAGAAATTCCGACCAATTATGGGGTCATTAAAATTCATCGCAACTTGTTGATTTTTTCATGATTTTTTAATTAAATCAGCGCCCTTCTCGGTGATCAGGTAAATTGTTGGTAAATAACCCACTGGTGCTGTCGGTACGATGAAAGCATCGACCACCCTCAGTCCTTGAAATCCACACATTCGTAATTCAGGGTCAACAACAACAGATGAGTCGGTAGGTGGTCATATTTTAACGGTAGTAAACATGTGAGCCCAATTCGAATGACTCATAGACAAGAATTTCATTATAACATTAATGAAAAGCTTGGGATTTAGATAACTCTAATGTTAGTTTAATAGCTCCAACCAGAGCCCCAAGATCGTAAAAAAAAGATCAATTATGGGATCATTAAAATTCATCACAACTGGTAGGGAAGAATTTATGATACATAAAGAAGATTCATCGGGTAGTGTTCAATCCTACCACGATTTTTTAATCATATCAGCGCCTTTCTCGGCGATCATGTAAGTTGTCGCTGACAAATGACCCACTGGCATTTCTGGCATGATGGATGCGTCAATGACCCTCAATCCTCCAATTCCATACACTCGTAATTCCGGATCAACAACAGCAGATGAGTCTGTTGATGGTCCCATTTTAACAGTACCCATGTCATGATTGAAGGTAACTGTTACATGTTGGATTGCGCAACGCCAGTAATCATCCGTGCCGAATTCAAATGACTCACATCCAGGAATTTTTGTATCATGTAGTTTAGTGCCATATTGCTGAAAAGCTTTAGATTCAGATACCTTTATTGCAATTTTAACAGCTTCAACCAGAGTTTCCAGATCGTTTGAATCGTCGAAGAGATTAGGATCAATTAAGGGGTGATCATTAATATTAGTTGATCTCAATTTGATGCGTCCCTTACTCTGAATAAGTTGCACGGCGGGCCAAATCGCCCAGGCATCTTGACCCTCAATGGGCTTCCAAACGGCGTCATAAATTTCTTGAGTGACACGACGTCCCCTTCGGAAGTTTTCCTCGTTATCCCCATTGAATGTTGATGTACGAAATACCAATTCTACATCTGGTCGAACGTCTTTTGCGTATTTTGTGCGAACGAATGCGAGGCCTTCGTTAGCATTAGGTGTAGAATATGGCCCAGTGCCTTTGATGGCGTATTGAAGTACAGCTTTTGTTGTTTCAACGTTTTTCTGGATTAGAGTGACACTTTGATTCACCAAAAACGTGAGTCCAGCAAAAGCCACGTGGTCACAAAGATTATATCCAACTTTAGCATCTTTTACCACTCTGATTCCCAATTCCTCCAGATGCTCTTTGGGTCCAATTCCGGACAGCATTAGAAGCTTCGGCGTGTCAATTGCCCCGGCTGACAGAATCACCTCTTTGCTTGCATTAATTCGATATGTTCTATTGTTTTTCGTGAACTCCACACCATAGGCACAATTGTTTCCGTCAATTAGTACCCGCGATACTCTCGCCTCTGTTACAATATCCAAGTTTGATCGCCTGACTTGTAGGTATGCTTTTGATGAACTGCACCGTGTACCATCCAGCATCATGAATTGGCCGTATGAAAATCCAATCTGTCGTCGCCCATTGTAATCAATGATATCGTAGCCCAGTTCTCTCCCAGATTCCAAAAATTTGCTTGCGAGGGGTGTTCGCCATGAAACATCCTGCACGTGTAAATATCCACTCTTACCATGATACGATTCATCCACTGTCTCTGAAGACAAAATAATCATATATATGAGGTATACTAGTATGAGAAATGTAGCTGAGGGCTTGTTACGTACCTCGAAGTTTGGCACGTTCACTCTTCTTGAAATATGGTAACACGTCATCATATGACCAACCGTAATTTCCCTGCTGAGCCCAAAGGTCGAAATCTAGCTTATTTCCTCTGGAGTAAACCATGCTGTTGATGGTGCTGGAACCACCCAGCGCTTTTCCCTTTGGATAGGGACACCTCCTGTCTATTATACCCAAGCATGCCTTTTTCTGAGGCTCGATTGTGTATTGCCAGTCATATTCAGAATTCACGAAAGAAAGCATCGGTACTTGATTCAAAATTCCTTCTGGTTTACCGGCTTCGAGAAGCAAAACCTTCCAGTTTCTATTTTCAGATAGTCGATTGGCTACTGGGGCACCACCAGGACCAGAACCAACGACAATAAAGTCATAGTCAGAAAATCTGGGTAATGGTTGGGTTTTGATGGCATAGGTGTTCGTTAGTCCGTAATTTTTTAGGAGTTCCAATATATGTATTCCTGCCGATGAATTTATCATCAGCAGTAATGGAATTAAAATTTGAACTATCGCCCTCATCTTTCTGGAATTTGGAATCGCTCAGATGAATAAAAAAAAATGAAATTGCAAAATTTGTGAAATGTTCAACTCTCCGCGATTTACTTACCCCGGAAACCAAATTTCACGATTTTTACTTGAAACACGATTTATATAGCGTGTTTTGAAATAATTGGACGTGTTATTGTTGGATCAATATACATGTCATAAATAACACAGGTGATTTGTACATTTTTATCATCACATCTCCTTTCCCATTCTTTATTTGCGTTTATGTCTGCGATTTTGAAAAAATAAACAAATCGCAGTGACGAGTACAATTTAGTTACTAGACACTTCGTCAGATTGATAATTTAATTCCAATATTTGGAGATATTTTTAGTGAATGATAATAGTAGCTAATAGTTCAGGGAGAGAATGTTGATATAATTCTTAAGCCTGCCATGATTTTTTAATCATATCAGCACCTTTCTCGGCGATCATGTAACTTGTGGCTGACAAATGTCCCACTGGTATTTCCGGCATGATTGAAGCATCGATGACCCTCAGTCCTCCAACTCCATGTACTCGTAATTCCGGATCAACAACAGCTGCAGAGTCTGTAGTTGGACCCATTTTAGCAGTTCCCATCTCATGATTAAAGGTACTTGTGACATGGCGAATTGCGCAACGCCAGTAATCATCCGAGGCGAATTCTAACGACTCACACCCAGGGATTTTTATCTCATGCATTTTACTGCCGTATTTCTGAAAAGCTTGAGATTTAGATATCTCTATCGCGAGTTTAACTCCTTCAACAAGAATTTCCACATCGATTGGATTGTCCAAGAGGTTGGGATCAATTAGTGGAGGATCCCGAATATTGGTTGAATTCAATGTGATGCGTCCCTTACTATGAGCAAGTTGCACACTCGGCCAAATTGTCCAGGCATGTTGACCTATGATAGGCTTCCAAACTGTGTCATAAACTTCTTGGCTAATACGTCGTGCTTTTCGGAAGCTTCCATCATTATCGCTGTGGAATGATCCTGCGCGGAAAAGTAATTCGAGATCTGGTCGCTCATCAGTTGCGTATTTTGTACGAGTGAATGCTACGGCCGCGGGGCCAGTTGTAGAATATGGTCCAGTTCCTTGAATAGCGTATTGGAGTACAGCTCTTGGTGTTAGTGTATTTTTTGCAAGCAACGTGACACTTTGGTTCACCAAGAACGTGAGACCAGAGAAAGCAACATGGTCACAAAAATTATACCCAACTTTAGCATCCTTCACAACGTTGATTCCCAACTCTTGAAGATGCTCTTTGGGTCCAATTCCAGAAAGCATCAATATTTGCGGTGTGTTGATTGTGCCGGCTGATAAGATCACCTCTTTTCTAGCATTAATTCGATATGATTTATTGTGTTTGATGAACTCTACGCCGTACGCATGATTCTTCTCATCAATTAATACTCTCGATACTGTTGCTTCTGTCACGATATCCAAGTTTGACCGGTTTATCCGTAGATATGCTTTTGAAGCACTGCATCGTGTACCATTCAACATAGTCAATTGACTATCCGAGAATCCAATCTGTCGTTGTCCATTGTAGTCGATAACATCGTATCCCAGTTCTTTCCCGGATTCTAAAAATGCTGCTGTGAGAGGAGTACGCCAAGGAGCATTTTGCACATGTACATACCCATCTCTGCCGTGATACGATTCATCCACTGGCTCTGAAGAAAAAAAAAATCATTCAAATTTTCATCAATCACTTTCTACAAATAAAGAAAATTGTTACATACCATTAAGATTTGCGCGTTCACTCTTCTTGAAATATGGCAGGACTTCATCGTATGACCAACCATAATTTCCCTGTGCAGCCCAAATGTCAAAATCCAATTTATGTCCTCTCGAGTAAACCATACCATTTATGGTGGTGGTACCACCTAACGATTTTCCTTTGGGAATGGGACATCTTTGATTTATTATTCCTAGACATGCTTTTCTCTGCGGCTCACTCCTGTATTTCCAATCGTATTCGGAATTAACAAAGGACAACATCGGTATTTGATTCGAGATCCGTTCCGGCTGACCGGCCTCTAGGAGTAAAATCCTCCAGTTCTTATTCTCTGATAAACGATTGGTCACTGGAGAACCACCAGGACCGGCTCCAACGACAATGAAATCATAATCACTGAATCTTGGTAATTGTTCCGTTTTAATTGCGTAAGTGTTTGTCAGTCCATAATTGGCGAGCAGTCTCAGAATATGTATTGCTGCTGATGAATTTATTATCAGCAATAATGAAACGAGGATTCCAGTTAAAATTCGCATTTTCAGAGAATTTCAACCATCTATAACTGACTTATTCCGGGATCCCACTAGTACGGATTGTATGTTGTGTAACGAGATATATAGCTGAGGTGCAGAAAAATTATCGGCATGCAATAAATTATGCAGGTGATCCAAAGTTTATTTATTATTACATTGTATTATCATTCCTTATGTAAGCTTATATTTTCCACCTGCGGAAAATAACCAAATCGCAGAGTTGGATATGAATATCAATCAAATGAAAATCAAATCGTTGATTGACAAATTCATCGTCAGCATCTTAGGCCGTCTCCTTGCATTTCATCATTCTGAACAAGGGGATGATTAGATAATCGCCTAATCGTAATGATTGTCACATGACTTACCGCATATTCATACGTGACAAAAAATCCCCTCCAGTACCATGAGCTTGACAAGACACGTGAAAAATATTCTTAGTTATATGATGCAGAGAGAAACAATGCCGGCCTCGATCCATCAATTTTCTCAATTCAATCATTAGGAACATGTGGGCGTGTTCATTCCTAGCGTTATTCTAGAAAGCTTCCTCGACCTTCGACCCCACTGATTGATGAATATTGATACCCACCGGTATTGTTGACGCGATGGATGCATTGATGACTCTCACTCTTTCACTGCCATTCATTTGTAATTGAGGTTCAACAATAGCTGATAAATGGACTGTCTACTTTGGTAGATGGTAACATTTCAACAGTGTTATGATTGAAGGTTGCAGCTACATCGTGAAGTACCCAACGTCATTGATTATCTGAGTCTATATCTAACGATTCACATTCCGAAATTATTGTATCTTATAGTTTAAGGTTGCATTGTGATCAGTTATGGAATGATCATCGGATTGGTAATTAATTCTTATGATTCGAGGTACTATATGGACAGATTTTTCAATCCCACGTCTTTATTCACTAGATTATAAACATCTAAGGATTATTGGTTATGTGAGAAGGAATAGTTGATGCTGCATTTTCTAGGTAGACCATGCACATTTGATCATATCAGCACCTTTTTCGCCGATCATGTAAACTGTTGCCACCAAATGACCCACTGGTACCTCCGGCATTATAGATGCATCGACAACCCTCAAACCCTTTACTCCATATACTCTTAATTCAGGGTCAACGACGGCCGTAGAATCTGAGGATGGTCCCATCTTGGCGGTACCGACTTCATGAAGGAAGGGATACGTTAAAAGTTTAAGTGCGCAATACCAGTAATCATCCGAGGCGAATTCGAAATTCTCACACCCAGGAATTTTGATATCATGTAGTTTGCTGCCATATTGTTGGAAAGCTTTGGTTTTAGATACCGCTATTGAGAGTTTAATACCTTCTACAAGAATTTCTAAATCGATTGGATCGTGCAAAAGGTTGGGATCAATTATGGGATGATCCTCAATATTAGTTGATTTTAGCTTAATGCGTCCTTTGCTACGAGATAGTTGAACAGCTGGTAGGATCATCCAGGCGTCTTGGCCCTCAATGGGCTTCCAAACTGTGTCATAAATTTCTTGGCTCACACGGCGCGCCGCTCGATAGCCTTCATCATTATCCGCATGCAGTGCCCCTGCGAAAAACAACAATTCAAGGTCTGGTCTGGCATCAGTTGCATATTTTGTACGGGTGAATGCAAGTGCTTCGCCACCAGTTGTAGAATACGGCCCAGTTCCGTTGACAGCATATTCTAGTGCAGTTTCTGGGGTTTGTGTGTTTTTTACAATCAGACTGACACTCTGGTTCACCAGAAACGTGAGTCCAGGAAAACTCACATGATCACAGAAGTTATATCCAACTTTAGCATCCTTTACAACTTTAATTCCCAATTCGTCGAGATGTTTTTTAGGTCCAATTCCAGATAGCATCAATAGTTGGGGTGTGCTGATTGTTCCGGCAGATAGAATCACCTCTTTACTCGCATTAATTCGGTATGTCCTGTTGTTTTTTATAAACTCGACACCATAGGCACGATTGTTCTTGTCAATTAATACTTTTGTTACAGTTGCTTCTGGTACAATATCCAAGTTCAACCGCTTTACACGAAGGAATGCCCTCGAAGCACTGCATCGCGAACCGTCCAACCTTGTCGAATGAGAATAGGAGAATCCAACTTGCTTTTCCCCATTGTAGTCTATAACGTCATATCCTAGTTCTTTCGCGGAATTTACGAAAGCTGTTGAAAGAGGCGTGCGCCACAGTGGAGTCTGCACGTGTAAATATCCCTCCCTGCCATGATAATGTTCGTCGACTGGTTCTGAAGACAAATGCATGGGATGTAAATAAACTGTTACTGTTGAAAAAAAAAACTTCTACACACCTTCCAGTCTAGCTCGTTCACTCTTCTTGAAATACGGCAATATCTCATCATACGACCAACCATAATTTCCTTGTTTAGCCCAAAGGTCGAAATCAATTCTATTTCCTCTAGCGTAAACCATGCCATTTATGGAACTCGAACCACCCACTGATTTTCCCTTTGTGTGGGCACCTCTTCGATCAATCAAACCTAAGGAGGCTTTTTCCTGAGGTACACTCACGTATTGCCAGTCGTATTCCGATCCCACAAAAGAAACTGCCGGTATTTGGTGCAAAATTCCTTCTGGTTTACCAGCTTCTAGAAGTAAAACCTTCCAATTTTGATTTTCTGATAGGCGATTGGCTACTGGAGCACCACCAGCCCCGGAACCCACAATGATGAAATCATACTCTTTGAATCTTGGTAATTTTTCGATTCTCATTCCATAAGGGCCTGTTAGTCCATAATCGGCGAGGAGCTCCAAAATATATATCCCTGCGGACGAATTTATCATCAGCAGTAATGGAACCAGTATTCGAATTGTTACCTTCATTTTTCTGAAATTTCACACCCTTAGAATAGAACAGAAAAATTAGATCCTGAGTATCTGAAAATTGAGTCTAGTACTCACCCGTGAGATCCAATACGGAGTACACTTTCCGTGACAACTTATATAGATTAAGTATGAAAGAATTGTGAGATCGATATGCATTCAATAAATTACACAGGTGATTGAATGTATTTTCATCATCGCACTTTATTTATAATTCGTTATTTGAGCTAATGTCTGTCGTCCGATAAAAATAATATTTATTTACACTTGAAATTCAGTTCTTCATTTACAATGCAACTTTACAGGTTTTGAAGCACTGCATCGTGTACCATTCAACATAGTTAATTGACTATCCGGAATTCAACGTGAATCAATTTTCTTTGGAAATGGGACAGTTCCATCTGTGGAAAATAATCAAATCACCGTATTGGATTGAATATCAATCAAATGACAATTAACTCATTCATTGAGAATTCATCGTCAGCATCTCAGACCGTCTCCATGCATTCCATCATGCTGAACAACGGGATGAGTATATAATCACATAATCACAGTCATAATGATCATCACATGACGGTCATTTTCTTCGAACCCGGCGGATTTTCAAATTTGACGTGATTTCGCATCCTTGGTGACTTAGCTAAAAAATACATCAGCTATACCTTTCCACGATTAATTACCATTAGATGGACTCTGTAGTAAAAGTCAAACCCCGTTTGCCGACAGTATGAAGAAAAATTCTGTTGGTCTCTCGATCGAAAAAACTTTTCTGGTTCGTGTTTTTATAGTCCTCAGCTTCGCTTCGAGAAATTCTTTTCCGGCATTTTGACGAAAATATACATTTTCATATGAAACTCCATTTGTAATTGAGATATGCGACATAACTTCTCCTTCACTACCATCGGATCATGAACATTGAAGAAGAAGATGAACGTGGCAAGCTACCAAAAATACTTAGTTATATCAGAGACAGAGAAACAACGCCGTCCTCGATCCATTCATTTTCTCAATTCAGTCATTAGGAACATATGGGGGTGTTTATTCGTGGGGTTATTCTGGAAACCTTTGACCTTCGATCTCACTGATTGATGAATATTGATGCATTGATGACTCTCACTCCTTCAATGCCATTCATTTGTAATTGAGGTTCAACAATAGCTGATAAATGGACTGTTTACTTTGGTAGATGGTAACATTTCAACAGTGTTATGATTGAAGGTTGCTGCTATATCGTGAAGTACCCAACGTCATTGATTATCTAAGTCGATATCTAACGATTCACATTCCGAAATTATTGTATCTTATAGTTTAAGGTTGCATTGTGATCAGTTATGGAATGATCATCCGATTGGTAATTAATTCTTATGATTCGAGGTACTATATGGATAGATTTTTCAATCCCACGTCTTTATTCACTACATTATAAATACATCCAAGGATTATTGGTTATGTGAGAAGGAATAGTTGATGCTGCATTTTCTAGGTAGACCATGCACATTTGATCATATCAGCACCTTTTTCGCCGATCATGTAAACTGTTGCCACCAAATGACCCACTGGTACCTCCGGCATTATAGATGCATCGACAACCCTCAAACCCTTTACTCCATATACTCTTAATTCAGGGTCAACGACGGCAGTAGAATCTGAGGATGGCCCCATCTTGGCGGTACCGACTTCATGAAGGAAGGGAATTGTTAAATGTTTAGCTGCGCAATACCAGTAATCATCGGTGGCAAATTCGAAATTCTCGCACCCAGGAATTTTTATATCATGTAGTTTACTGCCATATTGTTGGAAAGCTTTGGTTTTAGATACCGCTATTGAGAGTTTAATACCTTCTACAAGAATTTCTAAATCGATTGGATCGTGCAAAAGGTTGGGATCAATTATGGGATGATCCTCAATATTAGTTGATTTTAGCTTAATGCGTCCTTTGCTACGAGATAGTTGAACAGCTGGTAGGATCATCCAGGCGTCTTGGCCCTCAATGGGCTTCCAAACTGTGTCATAAATTTCTTGGCTCACACGGCGCGACACTCGAAGGCCTCCATCATTATCCGCATGCATCGCCCCTCCGGAAAAAAACAATTCAAGGTCTGGTCTGACATCAGTTGCATATTTTGTACGGGTGAATGCAAGTGCTTCGCCACCAGTTGTAGAATACGGCCCAGTTCCATTGACAGCATATTCTAGTGCACTTTCTGGGGTTCGTATGTTTTTTAGAATCAAACTGACACTTTGGTTCACCAGAAACGTGAGTCCAGGAAAACTCACATGATCACACAAGTTATATCCAACTTTCGCATCCTTTACAACTTTAATTCCCAATTCGTCGAGATGTTTTTTAGGTCCAATTCCAGATAGCATCAATAGTTGGGGTGTGTTGATCGTTCCGGCAGATAGAATCACCTCTTTACTCGCATTAATTCGGTATGTCTTGTTGTTTTTTATAAACTCGACACCATAGGCACGATTGTTCTTGTCAATTAATACTTTTGCTACAGTCGCTTCTGGTACAATATCCAAGTTCAACCGCTTTACACGAAGGAATGCCCTCGAAGCACTGCATCGCGAACCATCCAACCTTGTCGAATGAGAATAGGAGAATCCAACTTGCTTTTCCCCATTGTAGTCTATAACGTCATATCCTAGTTCTTTCGCGGAATTTACGAAAGCTGTTGAAAGAGGCGTGCGCCACAGTGCATTCTGCACGTGTAAATATCCCTCCCTGCCATGATAATGGTCGTCGACTGGTTCTGAAGACAAATGCATAGGATGTAAATAAACTGCTACTGTTGAAAAAAAAAAATTCTACATACCTTCCAGTCTAGCTCGTTCACTCTTCTTGAAATACGGCAATATCTCATCATACGACCAACCATAGTTTCCTTGTTTAGCCCAAAGGTCGAAATCAATTCTATTTCCTCTAGCGTAAATCATGCCATTTATGGAACTCGAACCACCCACCGATTTTCCCTTTGTGTGGGCACCTCTTCGATCTATCAAACCTAAGGAGGCTTTTTTCTGAGGTACACTCACGTATTGCCAGTCGTATTCCGATCCCACCAAAGAAACTGCCGGTATTTGGTGCAAAATTCCTTCTGGTTTACCAGCTTCTAGAAGTAAAACCTTCCAATTTTGATTTTCTGATAGGCGATTGGCTACTGGAGCACCACCAGGCCCGGAACCCACAATGATGAAATCATACTCATTGAATCTTGGTAAATTTTCGATTCTCATTCCATAAGGGCGTGTTAGTCCATAATCGGCGAGGAGCTCCAAAATATATATTCCTGCGGATGAATTTATCATCAGCAGTAATGGAACCAAGATTCGAATTGTTACCCTCATTTTTCTGAAATTTCACAAACTTAGAATAGAACAGAAAAATTAGATCCTGAGTATCTGAAAATTGAGTCTAGTACTCACCCGCGAGATCCAATACGGAGTATACTTTCCGTGACAACTTATATAGATTCAGTATGAAAGAATTGTGAGATCGATATGCATTCAATAAATTACACAGGTGATTGAATGTATTTTCATCATCGCACTTTATTTATAATTCGTTATTTAAGCTTATGTCTGTCGTCCGATAAAAATAATATTTATTTACACTTGAAATTCAGTTCTTCATTTACAATGCAACTTTACAGGTTTTGAAGCACTGCATCGTGTACCATTCAACATAGTTAATTGACTATCCGGAATTCAACGTGAATCAATTTTCGTTGGAAATGGGACAGTTCCATCTGTGGAAAATAATCAAATCACCGTATTGGATTGAATATCAATCAAATGACAATCAAATCATTCATTGAGAATTCATCGTCAGCATCTCAGACCGTCCCCATGCATTCCATCATGCTGAACAAATGGATGATTATATAATCACATAATCATAGTCATAATGATCGTCACATGACGGTCATTTTCTTCGAACCCGACGGATTTCCAAATTTGACGTGATTTCGCATCCTTGGTGACTTAGCTAAAAAATACAACATCAGCTATACCTTTCCACGATTAATTACCATTAGATATGGACTCTGTAGTAAAAGTCAAACGCCGTTTGCCGACAGTATGAAGAAAAATTCTGTTGGTCTCTCGATCGAAAAAACTCTTCTGGTTCGTGTTTTTATAGTCCTCAGTCTCGCTTCGAGAAATTCTTTTCCGGCATTTTGACGAAAATATACATTCTCATATGAAACTCCATTTGTAATTGAGATATGCGATATAACTTCTCCTTCACTACCATCGGATCATGAACATTAAAGAAGAAGATGAACGTGGCAAGCTACAAAAAATGCCTAGTTATATCAGACACAGAGAAACAACGCCGTCCTCGATCCATTCATTTTCTCAATTCAATCATTAGGAACATATGGGGGTATTTATTCGTGGGGTTATTCTGGAAACCTTCGACCTTCGATCTCACTGATTGATGACTATTGATACCCACCGGTATTTTTGACATAATGGATGCATCGATGATGGATCATCAGATTAGTAATTAAAACTTATGATTTGAGTTACTATATTCATAAATTATTCAATTTCGCAGCTTTATTCATTAGATTACAAATAACCACACAAGCATCATTGGAATATACAAAATACATCTAAGAATTATTGGTCATGTAAGAAGGAATAGTTGATGCTGCATTTGCTAGGTAGACCATGTACGTTTGATCATATCTGCACCTTTTTCGGCGATCATGTAAATTGTTGCTGCTAAATGACCCACTGGTACCTCCGGCATAATAGAAGAATCGATGACCCTCAAGCCGTTTACTCCATATACTCTTAATTCAGGGTCAACGACGGCAGTAGAATCTGTGGATGGTCCCATCTTGGCGGCACCGACTTCATGAAGGAGGGGAATTGTTAAATGTTTAACTGCGCAATACCAGTAATCATCCGTAGCAAATTCGAAATTTTCGCACCCAGGAATTTTTATATCATGTAGTTTACTGCCATATTGTTGGAAAGCTTTGGATTTAGATATCACTATTGAGAGTTTAACACCTTCTACAAGAATTTCTAGATCGATTGGATTGTCCAATAAGTTGGGATTAATCCAAGGATGATCCTCGATATTAGCTGATTTCAGCTTAATGCGTCCTGTGCTTCGAGAGCGCTGAACAGCTGGCATGATCATCCAGGCATCTTGGCCCTCAAGGGGCTTCCAAACTGTGTCATAAATTTCTTGGGTTACACGGCGCGTCTTTTGGAAGCTTCTATCGTTATTCACATGCATTCCCGCTGCGAGAAAAAACAGTTCAAGATCTGGTCTAGCATCAGTTGCATATTTTGTGCGGATGAATGCGAGTGCCTCGGTACCATATGCAGAATGCGGCCCAGTTCCATTGACAGCATATTCTATTGCAGCTTCTGGGCCCAATCTTTTTCCTACAGTTAGACTGACACTCTGGTTCACCAAAAATGTGAGTCCAATGAAACCCACATGATCACGGAAATTATATCCAACTTTAGCATCCTTTACAACTTCGATTCCCAATTCGTCGAGATGTTCTTTAGGTCCAATTCCAGACAGCATTAATAGTTTGGGTGTGCTGATTCCACCGGCTGACAGAACCACCTCTTTATTAGCAGTAATTTGGTATGTCCTGTTGTTTTTTATAAACTGTACACCATAGGCACGATTGTTCTTGTCAATTAATACTTTTGCTACAGTTGCTTCTGGTACAATATCCAAGTTCAACCGCTTTACACGAAGGAATGCTCTCGAAGCACTGTATCGGGAACCATTTAACATTGTTAAATGGGTATAAGAGAATCCAACTTGCTTTCTCCCATTGTAATCTATAACGTCGTACCCCAGTTCTTTCGCTGAATTTACGAAAGCTGCCGAGAGAGGGGTGCGCCATGGTCCATTCTGCACGTGTAAATATCCCTCTTTGCCGTGATAAAATTCGTCCACTGGTTCTGAAGAAAAATGCATGAGATGTGAATAAACCGTACGGTTGATAAAAAGCTTCTACATACCTTCAAGTCTAGCCCGTTCACTCTTCTTGAAATACGGCAATATCTCATTATACGACCAACCATAATTCCCTTGTTCAGCCCAAAGGTCAAAATCAATTTTATTTCCTCTAACGTAAGCCATGCCATTTATGGAACTCGTACCACCCACCGATTTTCCGTGTGAGTAAGCACCACTACGATCTATCAACCCTAAGCAGGCCTTTTCCTGAGGCACAGTTTGATATTGCCAGTCGTATTCCGATCTCAGAAAAGAAAATGACGGTATTTGATGCAAAATTCCTTCTGGTTTACCAGCTTCTAGAAGTAAAACCTTCCAATTCCCATTTTCTGACAGGCGACTGGCCACTGGAGCACCACCAGGCCCAGACCCGACAATGATGAAATCATATTCATCGAATCTGGGCAATTTTTCGATTCTCATTCCATAAGAGCCGGTTAGTCCATAATCAGCGAGAAGTTCCAAAATATGTATCCCTGCGGATGAATTTATCATCAGCAGTAATGGAATCAATATTCGTATTGTTACCCTCATTCTCGTGAAATTTTACATCCTGAAAATAGAACAGAAAAATGAGATACCGAATACTTGAAAATTGAGTTCAATACTCACACGCGGGATCGAATTCGGATTATATTTTGCATGACGAGTTATATAGATTTAGTGTGGAAGATTTATCAGATCGATATGCATCCAATAAATTACACAGGTGATTGGATGTATTTTCATCATCGAACTTTATTGATAATTCGTTATGGAAGCTTACGTCTACAGTCCGGTGAAAACAATATTCAATATTTATTTACACTTGAAATTCAGTTCTTTATTTAGAATGCAACTTTATTCTCTACGGTCAGACCGTTATTGCTCATTGTTGTTGGTTATTTGTAAACAAAGTGTTCAACGAGAGGATAACTTTACTATCAAATTAGTGACACATGTCTGTCGCCCATGTTTGCTTGATCATATCTGCGGCTTTCTCCCCAATCATGTAAATTCCTGCATTAATATGACCCACTGGCATGGTTGGCATGATTGAGGCGTCGACGACCCGCAGTCTTTGAATGCCATATACCCGCAGTTCAGGATCAACAACGGCAGATGGATCATAAGTGGGTCCCATTTTCGCCGTTCCGATCTCATGATCCATCAATGAAGGCAGGTGACGAATAGCACAACGCCAATAATCATCAGATGCAAAAGGCAATTTACAACAACCTGGAATAGGAATATCGTGAAGTCTACTGCCATATCTTTGGAAAGGTTCGGATTGCGATATTTCTATAGCCTTTTTGATGCCTTCAAGAATAATTTCGATATCATAAGGATCTGCAAGGAGGTTCGCCTCGAGACTGGGAGGAACTAATGGATTTGTAGATTTCAGTTTAATCCGCCCATGACTTCTTGGTGCTTGACAAATGGGCCAGATTGACCACACGTCCATATTTTCAATTGGCTTGTAGACAGTGTTATATAGCTCATCAGTTATACCAAGGCCTTTTCGAACCGCAATATCATTATCTGAAGGCAATGATCCACCTACAAACAGCAGTTCAACATCGGGGCGAGCATCAGTTGCATATTTTGTTTGGAGAAATGCGAGAGCCTCGGCTCCACCGGGAACAGAAAGTGGACCTGATCTATCCAAAGCATATCTCCACATCTGTTCTTTTGTCAAGATATTTTTTTCCATTAAGCTGACACTTTGATTCACCAAAAACGTCAGGCCGAGGAATCCAACGTGTTCATAGAGATTGTAGCCGACTTTCGCGTCTTTGATTACATCGATTCCGAGCTCTTCAAGATGTTCTCTAGGTCCAATTCCAGATAACATCAGCAGTTTAGGAGTAGCAATTGTTCCAGCGGATAAAATTACCTCTTTCGTTGCAAGGATTTTGTAACTGACGTTCTTTATCACAACTTTTACACCGTAAGCACTTTTCTTACTGTCGATTAGTACTTTAGTTACTAATGCTCCGGTAACAATGTCCAAATTAGGTCGAGTCAAGCTTAGGTATGCTTTTGAGGCACTACATCTGGCCCCTCGGTCCATGTTTAATTGAAGATAGGAAAAACCAAGCTGTTGTGGTCCATTGTAATCCAGAACTTTATATCCCATCAGTCTTCCACTCTCTAAGAATGCTGTTGAGAGGGGTGTGTGATAGGGGGCATATTCAACGCACACATTTCCGTTTGTGCCGTGATAAGATGCATTATAGCAATCTGCAAACACAGAAAAAGAGTTTAATAAATAATTGTTTTTACAATCGTTTTCCCAATTTTTTTCCCCCATTCACGGAAAAGAACAAAGTTTCTATTCTGAATAATAATACCCAATAGATCGTCCAAGTTTTTATTCTCAATAATAATGAGAATTTGTCCCTAATATTCAGGAAGCTATAATCAAATTCCAATGATAAAAATCATTGATAATCAGGGTTATTCTCAAAAATTTTCTTTCTGTGCTCAACTTACTTGGAATTTTGAATTTTTCACTCTTCTTGAAATAGGGCAGTACTTCCTCATAAGACCATCCATGATTACCCAATGCAGCCCAGTAATCGTAGTCGAGTCTGTTTCCTCTCGTATGAATCATATAATTGATTGTACTCGATCCTCCCAATGATTTTCCTGTCGGCCACGGGCATGCGCGGTTCTCCATTCCTAGACATGCATTTTCCTGGGGCTCCAGCTTATACCCCCAGTTATAGTCAGTATGTTGAAAGTAACTTACAACGATTGGCAATTGATTGAAAATCCCCTCGGGCTTACCAGCTTCCAGAAGAAGAATTTTCCAATTGGGGTTCTCTGATAATCTATTTGCCAATGTTGAGCCGCCAGTGCCAGCGCCGACAATTATAAAATCGTATTGAGATTGTGGAAGCGGTATTATCCGAATTTGTCGACTCTCCCAAAGCCCGTAACTCGCTAGTAAATCTAGGATTTGTGTGCTTGCTGACAATTGAAGTAGTAGTACTAGAGGGACGATGATCGTGCTTTTTACACCCATTTTCAAGAATGAATAGACTTCTTTATCAACTAGCCTGTCTTCGATGTTTCCTTTTTGTATGCAAGTGATTACCGAATCTGGTGTGGGTTATCGACCCGGCAGAACTCAAGGGCATCCACTCCGCAGCGTTACCGCATTTTTTAGAGGGTACTAAAACACAAGGGACACGTAGAATTGACGTTATTGAGGGGAGATTATACAATTTCATTAATTGAAATAAAATAAAACACCTCCATTCAATTGATTGTTTCATTAGAAGATATTGTTAATGAAAAAATCTATAATGACTTACCAGAGATTGTCATGAACAAATGTACGACGATCGCACAACGTCCAACCGCTGGCAATCACTCGACTACTTCTGGATTCGAGAATATCACTGACACTTTATTCGCTCACGCATTTCATTGCTATTCAGGAATCCTCCGGGCTAGTCTCAAGTGTATTGACTCGAATAAAACTCATCCGCATTTAAGCTGGTTAGGAGAGTAGGGGATCCACACACGGACGTGGACCGGTTTTAAAATTTTTTTTAATTCCGCAATTCTCAGTACAAGCGAGAAGGGTCTTAACCCTGAACTCAGGAGAAATATGAATACTGTTATGAATGCAAAAATAAAGAACATAATTACAAAAGATTTTATTGATCCTGAACAAACCATTGAAGTATGAGTGCAACAAGTACGAGGGAATGAAAAAATTATTCATGGAAATGGAACGTGACGAACAAACATAAAAAAAATATAACTTTATTCATTCAAAAAGTCATCAATAACATATCAGTCAGTTATAATGAGCAAGTATTCATTAGAAAAAATATTCACTGAGCTTTTTCCCAATCTTGTTTGATCATATCAGCCCCCTTCTCTCCGATCATGAAAATTCCAGCATTGACATGACCAACTGGCATCGTTGGCATGACAGATGCATCAATCACTCTCAACCTCTGAACACCATGAACCCTCAGTCTCGCATCGACAACAGCACTAGCATCAGTCGACGGTCCCATCTTTGCAGTTCCTATCTCATGATTCATCATAGATGGCAAATGTCTAATGCCACATCTCCAATAATCATCAGAGCCAAACTGGAAAGCTTGGCAGCCAGGTATTTTAATATCGTGCAGTCGCGCCCCATATTTCTGGAAGGGAGGAGTTGACACAATGCTAATTGCATGTTTAACGCCTTCCAAAATGATCTCCACGTCAGCTGGATGTTCGAAAAAATGCGGTTGAATAATTGGATCGTCGAGGGGATTCTTTGATTTCAGAAAAATTCGGCCGTAGCTGCGAGGATTTTGGGTGATCGGCCAGATGGAAAACGCATGTTTTCCCTCAATTGGTTTGAACACTGCGTTATACACTTCATCGGATACACCGTACCCTTTTCTGACGGCAAGCCCATTATCAGAGTGTAGTGATCCTCCGTTGAAGAGTAGTTCAACGTCAGGACGTGAATCAACTGCGTATTTCGTTCGTATAAAAGCTAATGCCTCAGCACCACCTGGCGTTGAAAAAGGCCCTGACCTGCGGAGGGCGTAATCCATTAGGTAACGTGGTGCCACTAGCTGATTCTGCAATAAACTCACGCTCTGGTTGACCATGAATGTCAGCCCTAAGAAGCCGATGTGCTCGTAGAGATTGTAACCAACTGGGAGATCCTTCAGGGCTTTGATACCCAAATCCTCCAAATGCTGCTTGGGTCCGATGCCCGAGAGCATCAGTAATTTGGCGGAATCTATTGTTCCCGCGGATAATATAACTTCCCTACTTGCACGAACCGTTTGGGTTGCTCCGTTCTTGATTAATTCCACTCCGTGCACACGTTTCTGATCGTCGATGAGAACTTTTGTAACTCTTGCATCGGTTACGATGTCCAGATTGGAGCGTTTTATCCTCAAGTAGGCTCTGGAAGCACTGCATCTTGAACCCTTATCCATGTTTAATTGGAGATAGGAGAATCCGATTTGCTGGGGACCATTGTAGTCCAGTACTTCGTATCCTAGGTGTTGCCCTGCTTTCAAATATGATGTTGCTAATTTTGTGTGGTAAGGGGCGTGCTCCACGCAGAGGGGTCCATCCTCACCGTGGAAAGACTTATTGTAAACTCCTGAAAATTAAAATTAAGGGCTGAAATTTCTGGTGGACACACTTTTTGGACAAAATTTCTTGGGAAAATCAACGAAAACTGGATGTTTCAATTTACTGCCAGTCTCCTAAAAATTACTAGTTAATTCTCCACGAAAATTCATTTTCTTTCCGAATTTAGTAGAATTGAAAAATCCACTAATTGAATTATGTACCTGGAACCCTGAACCTCTCGCTTTTTTTGAAGTACGGCAATACATCCTCGTAGGACCATCCGTCATTCCCAAGCTCCGCCCAATGATCATAATCGAATCGGTTCCCTCTTGTGTGAATCATGTAATTCAGTGTGCTTGTTCCACCTAATGATTTACCTCGCGGCCAAGTGCAACGGCGATCCTTCATTCCCAGACAAGCATTTTTCTGCTCTTCAACTCTGTATCCCCAGTTGTAATCAGTTTGCTGAAAGTTGCTCACTAAGATTGGAATCTGATTGAGTATACCTTCCGGTTTGCCAGCTTCCAGCAGCAAAATTTTCCATTTACGATTTTCACTGAGACGATTAGTAACCACTGAACCACCCGAACCAGCCCCGACTATTATGAAATCATATTCGGCACGAGTTGGTATGGCCACTATGGGAATATCAAAACTCTCCCTGAATCCGTAACTCGAGAATAGTTGAAACATATTGGCTCCGATTGATGGCTCTATGAGAAGGAGTGAGACGATAGCTGTAGCATGCAGCACCCACATTTTCCTGGAATGAATAATTCAGGAAATTTATCGGCGACAATCATTCCATACAGTCTTGCGGAAATAATTTTATTCCAGCTAATTACTGCTTACGCCGCATAAAAAGTTTTTCAATGATTAGAGGACGTAGTCATTAGAATCGGATACATAAGAATGTTATATCCAGTTTTCAATTTTCGACGGCAGTGGAGATAAGGAATGGCAAAAAATACTTTCTCTTTTTCTTGATCGTATGGGAGATATCGTCATGCTGATTATACCATTATTTCAATGCATGAAGCATTGACCGATTTCTTCAAGTCTATCTTTTTTTTACTAAAGAAATATTTCCAATCAAAATTGTTCAATTTTAACGAGTAAAGAATATAATAATAGCTATAATAATAAAATCAGTAGCGAAGCGGTAAAACTGTTTAAGTCGATTTTTACTATCGGTCAGTTTTCAGTGGATATCTCGGAATCTAAGGCAGATTGTAAAATTTTTGTTATAACCTTTTTTGGAGAGCGAAGTTAGAACTACGAAAAAGGTAATCAGAAAAATTTTGGTATTTCCCTTAGATTCGGAGATATGCCTAAAAAACTCAGCTGAGAGTTAAGTTGACTTACACTGTTTCACCACTTCGTTACTGAAATGACAAGGTACAACAGAAATTACATAAGAAATTACATTCCACCCCGTAAAAATTCCAGACCTAACAATAAAAATTCATCTCTCTCCCAGCAATTTTTCATTATTTTCAAGTGAAATTTTTCAAAAGAGCATTTGACATAAAGATGATACGTTCTAATATATAAGTTTTATTAAATTTTTCTCTTCGTGACGATAGAGACTCTGTCCTTACCTCGAAATAGACAAAAGAAGTGGTTACAGAGAAGTTGGCTAGGCTCAATTGAATGATAATATCTCAATCGTAGAATGAGAAAATTTTAAAATGATGACGCTAGAAAAGGCGGTATTGAACTGGAGACACAGCTATTCTCGCTGTGTTTAAGAGGTCCACTGAGAGAAATGCGCTTTCTCAAGATGCTCACGTAATATATGACCAGACAGGTAACGTTTATCCAATCGAGTGCGTACATCCCTTCTTACGCTGAGTGGCGAAAAGGTGATCGGATGAGTATATTACAATCACGATTAGGTGGTTAATAACATTTACTTGGTGTTAATTTATTCCATTTACCCCTGGCCATGTTCGTGTCATGGTGCATTGTCTATTTATGCGACTAGTACAGTTTGATTTGAATTGAATGAAGAATAATCGGGGGTGCATGTGGAATGACATAAAATTTAGTCATCATTATATTTTATTTTAAATTTTGCAAGAACTATTGCTGGTGTAATACACCCGTAAAATAATTTGTTTATTTTTCTGATTACAGGTACGTGGGATTTCGTATGACATGATGGGATAAAACTGGTGGATGAGGTATTTATGAATTTAAATATAAGGAAACTATGCGTCAGGGACATTCAGGGATCCTTATGAATTGGATATCCCCAGTCCTCTTTTACCATGTCCGACAATTTCTCACCGATCATAAATGAGGGGATATTGGTATGGCCCGACATAATTTCAGGCATTATTGACGCGTCTGCAACCCTCAGAGCTTTAATACCGTGTACCTGGAAAAAAACAAATGAAAGACAAATTATTTTGCGTTAAAGGGGAGTGTATATAACGAACGATAAGGATAAATTCAGTAGCGAAGTGCTAAAAGGAGATGAGTCAATTTTGACTATTGACCAGTTTTCAATCCATATCTCGGAATTCAAGAAAGATAGCGAAATTTTTTTTATGACCTTTTTTGTGGAGCCGATTGAGTGCTACAACAAATGTATTGTAATTACGAAAATTTCGCAATCTCCCTTAGATCAAGTTTTGTCATACGTGAGAGGTTGATCAGTTGTTATCTTTCTTTATGTGAATTAAAAGAAGAAAAAAGTCAACGTACCCTGAGCCTCTCGTCAACTACTGCAGTTGGATCACCTCGTGGGCCCATTTTACACGTTCCTGAATAATGATAAATATTAATTGTCATACTTCTGGTCGCACATTCCCAATAATCGTCGCTATTCTCCTCAAATCCTTCACACGCTTTCAATTTTACAGTAGACAATCTCGTTCCGAATCTCTGCATAGCCTTTGTCCGACTGATCTTCACTGTCTCCCTGATTCCTTTAATCAGAATTCTGACGTCTTCTTTATCACTCATATAATTCGCTATAATTCTCGGTTTACTATTGATATCAGCACTTCGCAGGAGAACTCTTCCTCGACTCTTGGGTCTCAGCAACAGCGGGAATACCGTCCAGGAATAACTGTTCTCTAGCGACGCATATGTCTCATTCCAAATTCTCTCGTCGATTCCAAAATCGTATCGCACAGCACTGACAGTAACAAAGGAAGATCCCACAAAAAGTAGTTCGATATTCGGATAAGCAGTATGATTGTTCGGTCTGTCTACATCGATGAAGGCGATAGCTTCGCAAGCACCTGGTGCCGTTAGTGGTCCCTTTCTTTCCAAGAAGAAGTCCTTCATGTAAGGATTAGCTGGATTGACAAGATCATTAAGCCGATACGCCACTGGTTGATCAATTTCAAAAATAAGTCCCCCATATGCAATATGGTCCATTAAATTTTCGCCCACTGGAAGATCAACTATTGGCTTTATTCTCATCTCACGAAGATGCTCAGCAGGACCTACTCCCGATAGCATCAGTATTTGGGGGCTTCCAATGGCACCTGCACTCAGAATCACTTCTTTCGTGGCAGTAACACGATACCTTCGGTTTCCTTTGACATATTCCACCCCAATCGCGCGTTTTCCACTATCGGCAAACAGCACTTTTCTAACCATAGTATTTTTCGTGACAATCAAGTTCCTCCTTGAACTCGCTGGATGGAGATAAGCAACATTGCTGCTCATTCTCGTGCCGTTTTTCGTTGTCGTTTGGAGGTAAGAAAAGCCAACAGGCTCCTCACCACTATTGTAATCGATAATTTTGTAGCCGAGCTCCACTCCGGCTCTCAAAAAAGCCGAAGCCAGTGGCGTGTGGAATGCTGGATGCTCGATGGAAACTGGTCCATCATTATTGTGTAGTCTTGTATTGGATTTATATTCGGGTATATTGATGGTCTCGAGTTTCTTGAAGTAGGGTAGGACATCTCTCCACGACCAGCCTTTGTTTCCCAGGGCTTCCCAACGATCGTAATCCTTTGGGAATCCCCTTGTTGCGATCATGTAGTTCAAGACACTACTGCCACCCATCACTTTGCCCCTTGGCCAATTGCATTGCGTGTCCACCATTGCTTTGCAATAACTGTTGGACGGCTCTGTCTTGTATTTCCAGTTAATCTCATCACTGAATTGAAGATAATGAGCAAGTATCGGTATATCCATGAGAAGATTCTCACTTCGTCCTGCTTCAATGAGAAGCACTCGAACATCAGGTATTTCGGTGAGTCTTGATGCTATCGTTGCACCAGCTGTGCCAGCACCGACAACGATGAAGTCAAATTCTTCATTGTTGGTTGGGGTTCTGTCTGGCGGCTCCGAAAACATGAATTTCTCACCTTCCTGGGCAAATTGAGCTGCCCCCGCTGTTGCGCCGAACATATTAACGAGGCCATTGCTGAATCCTCGTCGTCCGTATAAATTTTTATATGTCTCTTTTGCTTGGGAAGCTACAATAATACTGAATAGCAACAGCAGTGCTCTCATGTTGATGCGTGTCAAGTGATCAAATGAAACAATTTGAAGTAAAAAAACTGATCGCTTGTGTATTTATACCCCATTGCATAATTATAATCAATTGTATCGAAGGCAGGGAGTATTGTGCCAAAGGTGTACCTGACAATTTTCAACCAATGGCATGTGGCTTGGGGGTACTCATTCTCGTGCCTTGATATTCAATATCGACGTGCGGAGGATTGAGTCACTGGGCATCGAGCTATCTCCATGTATACCTGGTCTTCATTGGTCCCTCCCCCGATCGCAAAATGACCTCCGAAGAGAGTTAAATTATTTTTCAAACACTCAAGCTCAGAGGTCGTCAGTGAAAATGTAATTTACTGAGATAGCAATTTGGAAAATTAGATGAATAGGAAAAAAACATTGATTGTTCCTGCTATGGCTGCGTCTATTGTTTTCTTACTTGTCAGACATTGTATTCTGTTCTTGTTTTCACGACACGTGTTAATGGCCATGATTGCATCTTTTATCTATTTACGTAATTATCCTGCTGTCACACTTATTCGTGATTGGAATGGTGGAGGGATTCCGGGCAAAACGCAATGAGAATTTCAATTCCAGGTAGTTTTCACAGCAAGGAAACAATCATTGTTGCATGGCTCTTTCTACAATTGCGTTATTTTCGTGAAAAGTGAAAAATGAGTACGTGCGAAGGTTACTGAGAACTTACGGATTGATTTTTTTTATCCGGAATTTTACATTCATTGAATTTCATAATTGCGAGTATTACTGTATATAATTTGAGTATTTAATTTTTGCAACGATGATGCTCAAGGTTTTCCGGACAGCTTATACAATTAACGAGAATACTATTAAAAAAAAATCATGTTTTTCTGATGCGCACTGAATCGGAAAATAATAGTTCTCTTTTTGCGTCTATTGATGAACATCGAGTTTTTAAGGCTCTTTATGTATTACACTTCATGCTAGCTATCGGTAATTGGAATTCTCCATAGGGATTCTCCATATTTTTGTGCAAAAAAATTCATAACTTTTTCCGCTATGTCAGTGGAATTCAGAATTTTTTTATTCATTTCAGAATAGGCAGAAAAAAAATTAGCTCTGCCGAAAAAATATAGGTTGTACTTGAGAATATTTCAAGTAGTGGAACAGATTCACTTGAGGAAAACATTCTTCTTAATATCTTTCACAAAAATTAATTTTGGGCAGGAAAAAATATAATCTGTTGTACGACAATCATTTGATCTAAGAGAACTCCATAGGTTTATACCATAGAATGAATACATTGACAAGGAAAGAATATTTTTTTTCTCAAAAAAAAAATTGTCAAGAAAATTATAAGTGTTTATTGGACAAAGAAGCACTACTCAATAAAATTCACTTGATAAAACCAGTGCCTCACATCATTCTCTGTAGAACGAATGTATTTACCCGGAAGACGTATCAATGCCTCACGAGAGCAATCACTACTCCAAAAACTATCCTGTTTCGGTGGAAACTTTCTTTTCTATCCACAAGTAAATTGATTCAACACGAAAAAAGATCTCTTCAGGGGAACATGTAATTTTTCGGCAGAACTAATTTTTTCTCTCAGTGTTAAGAATCCATGTTACTTTGTTTTATAATTTTCCCCTACTCGAATCATCTAATCAATCTGTCCACTAATGAAATACCAGAATGAATTTCTCCAGTTGAACCCTTCGTAACAAGTGCAGCTTGATTTCATAATTAGAGACACGATCTCCATATTGAACCCCTCATGCAGACCAGACTAGGTTTTGCTCGTCTACTCCTCCATTTATCGATTTCCAAGAAACTGTAGAATAGTTCCAACGTACAATTTGCACAGACCTATAGCGATGAGGCTCCCTAGTTTTTTTCCCGATTTACTCGTGCGATAAATTTGAGTGAGCATGAACATAAACCCTGGGTGGAGTCTACTCGAGGGAAAAAGGTTTTAACTGCTGTCTGGCTTCCACGCAGCACGAGCAATTTTCACAGTGGGTGATAATGAACAACGCGTGGGGTTTAAAAAATGTAAAAACAATAACAAATCTTTATTTCTATGTACAAAACACATGAGTAAAAAAATTGTATAACTTATGCGACATTGGTTTGATCATTGTTACAATTATTACAAGAGTTTGGATTGACTTCTATCTGCAATGTTTGATTGCCCATGAATGATAATATGTGGCTAATGGCACGGAAATACTCTTCTCTAATTTTTTATATACTCATTAATCACGTTGTTTTTATAAGTTTGAGGGTCGTTGACTTTTTGTCAGCAGCAAAAAGTGTTAAAAGGCAATACAAACTTCCGTGTTGATTATGAGTCGGGAAAAACATTTTGAATTGGAGAGTCACGTGAAGATGAATTTTTATTAAACTTCACCGATGAAAACATTTTATAAAAAACCTGGCGTTCACTTCAAGAAATTCTGTTGAATTATAATTTTATTGGAAAATTCTATTTGTTTTAGCGCCAATTCTATCGAAAATTGTGCAACTCTCCCGCACATTTTGGAATAGATATTTGTTTATCGAAAAATTCTCTAGATGTTCGTACTTCAATATATCTTATTCTGTTGGGATTTTTTAACTAAGAATTCTTGGGCATGAGTTTTTCATGTTGTTTCCTTTGGATTTTATTCTGAGAGATAAACAAAAATAGAGCATAAAAAAGTTTGAAGATTTATGCTCAAGAATTTCTGTAGAAAACGTAAAATATCTATTGAAATCTATCGAATTGATTTTAATCTATTGAATTTTTTCTGTCAAATGTAGCTAACAAAATATCACAATAAAGTTGTATAATCTTCAATAAAACTGACGAAAAAAAAAAAATTTTTTTAAATATAAAGTCTTAGGTTTTCTATTAATTTTTTTTATCTCTCAATTCTAATCATTCAACCAAACTCTAGTGAAGAATGCAATAACTTCATTGAAGAATTACAATATTTCATCCAAAAAATCCGTAAAAAATGTTTTAGTTTTTACCAGAGTTGATGCAATTCTTGCTAAAGATTCCTAAAGTTCATAGATAATTTTTCAAGTAAATTATCGCCTCTCAACACACTCACAGACACGCAACAATTGAATTAAAATTGTCTTTTGATTTGTCAAACTCCTAAAAATGCTATCTACCCTGAAGTCCCAGCCAGTCCTCCTTAATGAGATCGGCCCCCTTTTCCCCAATCATAATAACCGGTGCATTGGTATTGCCACTGCATATAGTGGGCATTATGGACGCATCTATCACCCGAAGCCCATCGACGCCATAGACCCTCAATCTGTCATCAACAACAGCCTCAGGATCCGCAGATGGTCCCATCTTGGCAGTTCCAACGGGATGATAAATAGTCATAGTAATGTGACGAATGTGACACTCCCAGTAGGCATCAGACCCAAATTTGAGATGTTTGCAGCCAGGAATCTTGAGGCGATGCAGCCTAGAACCAAATTGTTTGAAGACTCTAGCTTCGCTTATTCTAATCGCTATCTTAGCCCCTTCCACAAGTTTCGCAATGTCCTCAGGTTCAGCGAAGTAATTGGCATTGACAATGGGACTGTGAAATGGACTTGAACTTTTGAGTCTCACAGTACCTCTTGATTTAGGTCTCAGTAGCAGTGGCATCAGCGTCCAAGCATCTTTATTGGTAATTGGCCGGAACACAGCATCATAAAGTTCGTCAGTGAGACCAAGAATTTTCCTCACTTGAACACCAGCATCTGAGCTGAGTGATGCTGGTGCCATGTGTAGTTGAATATCCGGATACAATCCCGATTCATTAGCATACTTAGTATTAACAAAAGCATAGCCCTCAACACCCCCCAGTGTTGTCATAGGTCCCCTACCATTGACAACGTAATTCATGGTAACTGGAACAGCTTGAAAGCGATCTTGTACAATAGCAACTGGTTTGTCAACTAAAAATGTCAGTCCAGCCATGCCAACGTGATCTTGCAAATTATTGCCAACTGGTGCGTCCTTGAGAACCGGAATGCCAATGTGACGAAGGTGATCCTCAGGTCCAATACCCGATAGCATCAACAACTGTGGACTATTTATAGCACCAGCTGAGAGTATCACCTCTTTTCGCGCTCTCACAATTTGCTTTCTTCCGTCACGATAGTACTCCACACCAATGGCCTTTCGCGTTACTGGCTCTATCAATATCTTTGCTACATGTGCATTCATAGCTGTGTGCAGATTATCCCGCAATCTGACTGGTCTTAGAAAAGCTTTGGCTGTTGAGCATCTACCACCTCGACGAATTGTCCCCTGGGCAATCATAAAACCGGTCTGATACTCTCCGTTGATATCACGATTCTCGTATCCCAGTTCATTACCAGCTTGTACAAAAGCAACGACTAGAGGTGTCCTCCACGGTGACTCCTGAACGGTCAAATAACCGCCTGTACCGTGATAAGGACTTTTTCGCAAATAAGGATTCCTGTTGTCCTCGGACTTTTTGAAGTAGTACAACGCCTGATCGTAACCCCATCCGGAATTTCCAAGTGCCTCCCAGTGGTCGTAGTCGTGCCTATTGCCGCGCACATAAAGCATGTAATTCAGAGTACTTGAACCACCAAGAACTTTACCTCTTGGCCAGTTACACCTACCATTTTCCATTCCAAGGCATGACTTGCCGGTCGGCTCGATTTTGTATTTCCAATCGAGTTTTGTCAGTTGGAGGTATGCCGCCAAGGACGGCACATCTGTTATCTCATTTTCATCTGGACCCGCCTCCAACAGTAGTACTTTCCAATCTGGTATTTCAGACAGTCGACTAGCAACAACTGCACCTGCTGAACCACCACCGATAATAACAAAGTCATACTCAGGATTGAGGGGACGACGATCAATGGGTCTACTCTCTGGATCAAGGAGATCGTATCGGTAATACGATAAGCCGGCAATGAGTAATGGAACCAGCCACAAGCTAGTCCCAACGAGTCCAATTGCACCTTTCAATGCTGACCCCACTACCATCGCACTTAACACCATTTTTACGTGAACTATCTCTCCCTTTTTTTGTTTTGTTTAGCCACTATCCTTGAACTTGATTGACTCTAATTGACATCTCAGGCGGTCTCGTTTCGATTTTCTCGAGTCCCCGCCCGTCTGTGTTTCGTTGATTCATCGTATGCCGGAACTTAGGAATTATCCATTTCGTTCAGTTCACCTGAAAAAATGAAAAATGATTGAGTCTTACTGGGGGGGTTTTAACTGGACTTTTTTGCTCGTGTTTTTGTGCGCATGCATAGGCCCTGCTTCAATGTACCTATGATCGAAAGAAAAAACAACAACAAGCGGCGTAAAACAGATGGGTGATCTCATAACGGGGAAAGGTGAAAGTATTTCAGGACAGCTAAAACCTCGCCAACCGCCGTCGCACCTCGCCCTCTCACCACCGAAAGTCACGGTTACGTTAGAATTTCTCAATCGATCGTGGTTATTCTATTAATAACGCTAACAATATTGTCGCTTTCGTTATATTACCATTTATAGATCGTGGATAATTCAATCTGATGTGGATCCAAGGACGGTTAATGGGGTCACAATCGTTGGGCGAAGTTCCTCGTGGTGAACAACGGAATTTGGATGAAAGTGAAAATTTGGAGTGATTCAGGCATGCCGGAATTTCGGAGATTAGATTTCAGGAGATTTTGGGTTGTGTTGATGCTGTCTGTTTTTTTTTTAATAACTCGAGAATTTCCAGAAATTTAAATTTACGACTAGATTTACCCGTAATTTTGACAAGAGTTATTGCATTTTTTTTACAACAAATGAAATTTAATTATCACTTGAAATATTCCAATTGTCAATGGATTTTTTTCGGGTGCAAACATTGGAAAGAATGAGAATAAATAAACAAGAATTGTTCTGCACTGTTAACAATTTATGTCGGAAATTTCCGATACACTTTTCGGAAATTTTTATCGATTTTGATTACCACTGAAATTTCAAGGAATTGCATCATTGAAAATGAATAGAAAACCAGAAAATTCTGGTAAATATATTCTTGAATTTTCAGGACTGTGACACTGAATGCGATTTAGGGGGAAAACATCCGGAAGCAAAATCATGAAATTTCCGATTCCACTGAAAATTTGATGTAATTTGGCATTGAATATTCACATTAGATTGGAAATTCAAATAAATTAAGGAATTCTCGTCTTTACGCTGCTTTAAATTCTGGAATTTTACTGAATTTTCAGTGAAACCTGAAGTTTCATTAATTTTTTTCACTCCTAAATCGCATTCAGTGTCAGAAAAATCATTTCCGTATTGATGTTGCCTGATTGTGTTCTTTAATAACTCGAGAATTTTAACGCCCATTTGCCTATATAGAAATGTCACTTCGAGTTTTACCCGTAATTTTGACAAGAGTTATTGCATTTTTTACGACATTTACAATTCAATTGTCACTTGAATTATTGCAATTGTCAATAGATTTTTCCCTGCGCAAACAGTAATTGAGACTCACAGTCAATAGATTATACACCATTTATGGCTGTCATGAACAGGTTGTTACAGAGTCTCGTTTACTTCCACGTACATCATACAGTTCCGATGACGCTTAAGAAATTAACGTGGGGCCCATAAAAAAAACAATCGAAAGAAAAAAAATAAATAAACAAGAACCGTTTGGTGAACAACAGTAATTTCCGCCGATTTTAGAATGTCGATTGATGCTGAATTATCCACAATTTTGACAAGAGTTACCGCATTTTTTACAACTTTTACATTTCAATTATTCCTTGAAATATTGCAATTACCAATAGATTTTTCCCAGCGCCAAAAAAAAATTGAAAGTCACTGTCAGTGGAACACAAAAAATTTATAGTTGTCATAAACAGGTTGTTACAATCTCGTTCCCTTCCTCATACATCACCCAGTTCCGATGGCAATTTAGAAATTTCCATGGTGCCCACAGCAAAAAAAAAATCGGAAGAAAACGAATAAATAAACAAAAATTGTCTCGTGAATAAAACTAATGTCCATCGATTTTAGGATGTCGATTGATGCTTAATTACCCCCAATTTGAACAAGAGTTACTGCATTTTTTTACAACATTTACAATTGCCGATAGAATTATTTTCCCTGCGCAAAAAATAATTGAAACTCTCTGTCAGTGGATTACAAAAAATTTATAGTTGTCATAAACAGATTGTTACAGTCTCGTTCCCTTCCTCATACATCATCCAGTTCCAATGGCGATTTAGAAATTTGCATGGTGCCCACAGCAAAGAAAAAAAAAACTTTCGAAAGAAAGAGAATAAATAAACAAGAATTGTCTTGTAAAAAGGAGTCATTTCCGCAGACAGCAAAATCGTTACACGGTATACACTAGTTCCTCTTTTTTTTCCCTCTCTATATACTATAAACCCACTGACGGCTTTTCAACGAAAGAAAGAGTGTGCGACAGAGATGAGAGGTTTTGCAATCCGTACAGCACGCACAGGTACAAATAAAATGCGGAAGCCATCTCTGTCCATTTCCTATGTCGGCTCATTAGATCAACTCTCCAAGACGAGTTATCTTTGCTAGAAACATTGTGACGTATTCATCCAATATTTCACACTTCCTATTTCAGTGATTTAACGCATTAACACCTCTTCCATCTCAATTACCTCTGTCATTTTTTTTCCCCGTGACGCTTCTCTTCCTCTAGTATTTCCTTGGAATCCGACAAATTGCAACTATTCTTGTCAGCCAGCAGCGATCATCTCCGCACGATAATCGTTTTCTAGAAAGTCAAGATGTTATACCATTGAGAAAAATCATTATTGGATAATATGAAAATTATGACGCTGGCCCATTTGCTCGATGATAATTATCGATTCCAACGGCCTTGCCATCAATGAGAGGAGAAAAAAAAATCGAAAGTTCCTCATCGTATTCATACATTCCATACGACCTGTATCGGAATGTTTTTTCAGTGTTATATAAGAGCCATCAATTGACTGATGGTTATGGATTTTCTGGGGGAGAGAAAATGCCAGTTTCATTGTGTCTTCGGAGAATTACTGAACGTGACATTGCAAAATAGGGAGAGAAAAGATGTGTCAAAATGTGTTGAACGTACCTCAAAGCCTCTGGAAATTCTTCGACCGGCAACTTTGACTTTTATCGTTGATAATTCACTAGGTGAACGTCACTTGTTAATAAAATTTGACAGCACTTCAGCAGCTTCTGTTATGGATGATCCATAAATAATCACAGCACTTTGATTACTCGTGGTACCTTCAGTCCCCCTCACATACTCCCAACAAGTTTCAAGTTGTACAGCAGTTGTCAGAGCCAAGTCTGATACTGTGACGGTAATAGGTGGTGCAGCTGATAATAGTACCCCCCCTGTACCCCAAAATGTAACCATACAGGCACTGGTGAATTTAGCGTCTTTACCGAAGACTCTCTGCATTGGTAGTGAAAGTGGCCTCTTCCTGTACAAACCCACCAGTGCCTACCAGGTAGTCCATACCTCTTGCCCACTCTCTTTCTATCCTGGAGTCACCAGTGTAGACGAAACGATGTGGTAACACCCCGTCACCATCGACAATCTTGTATATCTCCTGTGTGTACGTGTTCACAGTCATAGTATCACCGCACCTTCTTGACTATAATTCAATATTTAGATTCATTAAGCGCAATTGCACTGATTGAATGCCGCGGTTGGCGTATTTGATGACTTATTTGAGTTACTGATTGCTGTTTATGGAGGCGTAAACAACGTGGGGAAAATGGTAACGAATAGCAGGTCTTTAGAATGAAAAATAAAATTTGACACGATTTTTCGCATTTTTTAGAAAGCGAATTGGAAAATTCTTCGGACAAGAATCCATAATTTTGAAAATAATTCCCTCGAATAAAAAAAATAAATTATAATTCCCTCGAGTTGATCATAATTAATTAATTTTTTTATCAACTGTTAATTATCAACTTCGTTGTAATTCTATCAAATAAACAATTCCTCAGGATTGATCTATCCTTAATAGACTGTTCTATTGTGAACCAGAGGTCATTGGTTCTCTCGGAAATAGTGGGGTGCCTATTTTTATGCACTCAGCACGCCTTTTGTTTGCGTTCAACAGCTCCCCCACAGTTGTGGCAGAAATAAAGGCTTATCTACCCGTCGTGCCCAGTAGTATGGGGGTAGTACGCTCGGGACTTGAGGAAACTTGGTGAAAATAATCAATAACGCGTTCTAGATTCACAAGTGAGATTATTGGTGAATTAGATGATGAGGGAAATGGAAAATTTCACCCGCATAGGTGATCCATTAGTGGTAATTATTCAATTTACCCGATTGTTAGTGCAGAAGTATCCTCTTTATTCTGTTCTAACTGTCAAAAACTGTTAGTGACAGTTAGCATTGAGTTCAAAGTCGCTCTGCGACGAATTTTTACTAAACTGTCCATGAAATTTCAATTTTCTTCCAATTGGGGATCTTTAAACCTTCGGGAAACTCAAGAACAATAATCAATTACAGAAAAAGAAATTGATTTCAGCCGGGTGAACGTTGATTCCAACTATTTAAGCGACGGGCTATTCAGAACTCTCAAAAGTATGTGGAAAAAGTGGAAACTGAAGAAATTTTTTTTTCACCCGGAGCCAAAGGATCAGATTTTCGGTTTTTCCAGGGGGAAAGTCGACTTGTGCCAAAATCGAATTTACCCAACTGTTATTCCAACATTCAAAAATGGAAGGAAAATTCATATTCCAAATTTCCCGTTTTTATGCAGCGAAAAATGAAAAATTATTGCTCCCGTTTAGATGGTGTTGCCATTATCTTCACATTGTTCCAAGTGATTATACCCGATCATTCCCACGCTCCAAAACTTCTCTCCTGCACTTTCAATATCAATATGAACGATTTTACTTCCTAGTGCAAGGCCAATTCAAACACGATCTTCATCGCCACTGGGTGGAACGATAATCATATAAACTTTCACTGTTGAATTGTAAAAATTACACACCTACTACTCTAGAATGCGATGGATGAAACATACACGTATTCAATAAAAAAAAAAATCCACTCACTTTTTTAAACCTTCACGCATGATGGGAGAAAGTATTTGGCAATATAAAAAGTGGATTCTTCGCGTGGATCGTATTACATTCGTATCATCTCGCCCCGTTACGTAACATTCATCTTGTAATTGTGAGATGAACTTTTTTTCTGCTGGGAACCCTTCCAAGAACGGGTGACCTTGTTGGCAAGGCCTCTCAGAGGATAGTTCCAGTTTGAAATTACTCAAAACAATGTTGAATAGTTGTGGGGAAATTGTGGAAATTTAGGTCAAGATATTTCGAAAATGTATCTTCCGGTTGGACATACTCTCGCAAACGTAATATTGTGTGTCAACCGGTTCGAGTACAAACACCGGTGAGGGATCTCGAGAGATACCCATTGAGAATCTCAAGTTTGTGTGTATTGAACTCATGCAAAACACCGGTCAGAATCGAATTTGAAGAAGTATATTCAAACTCTATATAATTCGTTGATGTAGCGAGAAAAAATAAATTTAACACGCCCGAAAAAAAAAGATTCATCATTGATAATTTCTTACGTAAATTCTAACTTTGACGAGAGTAAAAATTTTAATCCATCATATATTCTTTACGATTATTTTCTTAAACAACAGTTGCTCGTTTGACTAGGGCATCCTGTACACATTCGAGGTACCCAGAAACATGAATTATTTATCATAAAAATTTGGCACTGACGATAATTTTCGTATCAGGCATAACACTTATTTCCCGAGTCGAATAATTGGACCTGACAAGTTCTACTTGGGTCTTTCCGTTCAGAACTGGATAGGTCTTGGGAAGCCTCTTCCCAAGTGCTTCCGAGACCTTTCTACCTCTCGTTATGTCCCATTTCAGCACTTGTTAGGTGTAAGCAGGACTTGTATTCAGACTTTCCAAATCCTTGTCGGTCCCCGTAATTCTAAAAAATTTTTTTCATTTTTCATTTTTTCCACATACTTTTGATAGTTCTGACTAGCCCGGCGCTTAAATAGTTGGAATCAACGCTCACCCGGCTAAAAAATTCAATTTTGGCGAAAGTCGACTTTCCCTCTGGAAACACAGAAAATCTGACTCTTTGGGTCGGGGTGAAAAAAAAAAAATTATTTCGACTTTTGTCGCGTCTTCGGGGGTTTCATTGGCATCAGAATTGTTAGAAAATACAGAATCAACTCCCACTTGGCGAAAAAATTCTGTTTTGGCGAAAATCGACTTTCACCCTTGACCCACATGAAAATGAAAAAATGTTTTCCCCTTTTCTGTCACCTCCGAGGGTTTCATTGGCATCAGGGGATCAATAAATACCGAATCAACGTTCACTATTTTTTATTTAAACACCGCTTGGAAACGGGGAGATGAGGGTGGCTAAAATATATTCTGCAACCCTGTCTCCTCGTTGGCTACAAATTTCAACTTCCCCTTCACCCGCTCGTAAAATCACGCGTTCTCGGTAGCATCGAGGAGGACTTCTCAGGACCGAAAAGAACTGAGGATTCGAAAGGTCTCTGCAAAAGTACGTCGCAGAACTGATTAGGACTTACCAGGTCCATCTAGGTCTGGAGAGATCTTGAAAGACCTGTGTACGTCCAATTAGAACCAAATCCTCGACTCGGGTTTCATCTAATTTTTGTGCTTTTTTTCTACTTTTTAATCTTCTTTCTAATCTCGAACAATCAATTTTCTCATACACCGAGAGAAAATCGTCATAATATCACAAAACTAATTTCTTGCGCCAAACATCTCATCTCTTGAGGATGTGGATGTTTCTCTTAATGTAAGACTGCGTTATTTTGCCAGTTCTGAATTAATTATTATTAATAATACTAGATTGACAATTGAGCACGAACTCAACAAGAATGTTGTTATTCATAGAAACTTCAGTGTAAAATTTATTTCAGATTCTCATCTTCAAAGTTTAAGTTATACATATACTAGGGAAGAGTGGGGTAAAACGGCCCCTTTGGATTTTTTCAAAAATGTTGGCAGCTCATTCAATTTTAAATGAAATGAAATAATTTGTTTTCCATTGAAACTACACTTGCGCCCCTTTAGAATGAGCCTAGACTGATCTCAATTAATGAATTTGTTTCTGAGTTATGAGTATCACAAGAAAAGTCAAAAGGGACCATTTTACCCCACTCTCCCTTACTTTAAATCTGCAAACAATTGTTCAATTCTAGCAATCATCACGACACAAATGTCCAATGTTAAACTATCGCGCACACCTATCAACATTCAACCGTCTAATGAACTTTCTAGTCCTCTAATGATCCCTCCGGAAAACTCCCATGAATTATATTCGCAAAAGTCAAATCATGAATCTGTCATCTTCACCACAACGGAAGTACGGAAGCGGGATAAGTGCAATGAGATATGTCGACGTTGTTACGTTACATGTTCACATGTGTTCATTCCATATGCACGGAGTTGAGTTAATTAAGTGGCTAGGCATGGGCTTTCTACAGCTCTTTGCGGCAATGGCAATGGGATAACGGAACGGATTTAGACGTCATCATTAAACATGAAGGATAAGCAAGTGTTTTGGTTATTTGTTTTTTTATAGGAACAGTCTAGCTTTCATTTTAGATCGAGTTTCCCCTGGGCTACCGAACACTTCGTAATAGTTTTATTATTCAAACTTTGAAGGTTTGAATTTGATTATCTACTTTGAATCGTTATGTAATGTGAAAAAATATGAAAAATGGAAATGTTCGGAGATTTTGATCTGGTTTCATGAATAACTAATTAACACCCAATCTTCGGCTTGAAAATCATTGCCTAAATCAAAACAAATTAGCTCACTTGATAAATTATACTAGAAATCAATTTCAGAAAAAAAATGAGATTTTCCCGAGTTGAATTAGTTACCGCTATTTATTTATAATAATGTGAATCTTTAAAAAAATATGATTCTCCGCAAAATATGGTTTGAATGACGCTTATTGTCATTCAAACCACCCAATGGTTTTCACAAATTAATTGGAGAGCTAGTGGTGTAAATAAATAAAATTTATTGCAAAAATTCAACAATTTTTAAACATGATAATAAAAAAAACATAGAAAAATACAAAAGGAGGAGTTTGATTTCTGCTCTTAAAACTGATTGGTTTCTGTCAAACGATCTCAAAACACATTCTCTCAACCAATCCCCTGAGTAAATCAACATAGTAATGGCGATATAAAATTCTCTCGTTATTGTCATCTCCCAGGTGGACGTCTCCGCCTAAGCCAGTCCTCTTTGATCATATCGCTGGCTTTTTCCCCGATCATTATGACAGCAGCATTGGGATTGCCATTAACAATAGTCGGCATTATCGATGCATCTGCAACTCTGAGCCCCTTGACCCCGTAGACCCTCAACCTAGTGTCAACAACAGCCGTAGAATCCGACACTGGTCCCATCTTGCAGGTACCAGTTGGATGATAAATAGTGAAAGTGAAGTGTCTTATAGCGCACTCCCAGTAATCATAAGTATCAAAAAGGAACTTCTGACATCCTGGCATGGGAATGGTCAGCGGTCTTGAGCCAAATCTCTGAAATGCCGTCGTATTGGACACTTCCATAGCAATCCTAATGGCATCAACCAAGACATCCACATCCTCTTTATGAGTGAAGTAGTTGGGATTGATCTCCGGGTAGACGAAGGGATCTTTACTCTTGAGCCTAATCCATCCAGAACTCTTTGGTCTCAATAACAACGGAAGTATTGACCAGGCTTCAGCCTTAATCAACGGCTTGTACATCGTGTTATAGACACTGTCCCGCAGACCCGTGATCTTGCGTATGATATCCCCACCATCAGAACTGATGGAACTTGGAGCGAAGTGAAACTGCACGTCCGGCCAATCGATCGTGGTGTCTGCATACTTTGAATTCACAAATGCCAATCCCTCGACTCCCGGTGTCGTCATAGGTCCTCTCTCGTTGATTATGTACTCAATGGCGACTGGGAATGTCTGGAATCTTGATTTTTTAAAGGTGACGGGCTCATCAATGAGGAAAGTCAGACCTCCCAGGCCCACGTGATCCTGTAAATTGTCACCAACTCGTAAATCAGACAGAACGGGAATGTCGAATTCCTGGAGATGCTCGCGAGGTCCGATTCCGGAGACCATCAGCAGCTGGGGGGATGCGATGGATCCAGCTGACAGGACAATTTCGCGTCTGACGTGAGCCACTTGTTTACGCCCGTTCCTCATGAATTCAACGCCTATCGCTCGCTTGTCTGGGTTGAAGAGGATTTGCGTGGCTTGTGCGAACATGGCAATGTGCAGGTTCTTTCGGTTCCTGACGGGACGCAAGAACGCTTTGGCTGTGGAGCATCGGCTTCCTCGTCTCACTGTCAATTGCGATAGCATGAAGCCCGTCTGGTTGGCACCGTTAATGTCACGGTTGGTGTAGCCTAGTTCATTGCCTGCTTGCATGAATGCCAGGGCCAATGGCGTGCGCCAGGGAGCTTCTTGCACTGACAGCAAGCCTCCTGTTCCGTGGTAGGGACTTCGCGCTAGGTATGGGTTTCTGTTGTCCTCGGACTTGATGAAGTAGGGGAGAACGTCGCGGTAGCTCCAGCCGGGGTTGCCCAAGCTCTCCCAATGATCAAAGTCGTGTCTGAAATTTTTCGGGTACATTTGGGTCAGTATTTTCGGGAGCAAATTTTCGGTATGGCTCGTGGATTTTTTTAGCACTTTAGGGTTTCATTGAAATGACCAGGGATGTGGGGAATGAAAATTCAAAAGTTTAGAGAAAAAGCAATGGAAAGTGGAGTTCAATTTGACTATTCCGTTAAAATTAATGGACATGATAAGAATTCAGGTAAATGAATGACTAAATTTTAATTCATTAACCATTCATTCATTTGTTGATTGAACATTATAGTAAGTTGAGGAATTCTCATTCTTCTGTAATAAAAAAATCGTTTTTTTTTTTATTTTCAGTGGAATTTGGAATTTCATGATTTTTTCCCTCAAATTGAATTTAATGTCACTCTCCGAAAAATCACTGATAAACTGTTCATGAAATTCGATTTTTTTCCTCATGATTTCCTCATAATTTTGGAACTATTCAAGTTTGAAAAAAAATCATGCGACTTTAGCAGTTGAATTATTTTAACAATTTCCCTCCTGCATTTTGATATCCAAAATATTGTTTAAAACTTGAGAATAATTCCTTCTGTTTCCGAATGTATCAAAATAGAGAGTGGATCGATCGTAAATGTGATGAAATGTCATTTTAGATTGACAAGAACCACCTGTTGCGCAGTAGTAGTTTCTAAAATCTCCACGAGAAATTTTTCTCCGGTGGAATCAATTTTTGGAACATCTCCGAAACTTTTAGCGGAAACAGTTAATCATTTTTTTTTCAAATTGGGATTAAATTCCCGTTTTTTTCATTCCATCACATGGAGAATAATATTTCCAATTAAAATCCATTGTCATCTGAAATTACCTGTTTCCACGAACGTATATCATTGAATTTAGAACACTGCTACCTCCAAGGACCTTTCCCCTCGGCCAATTGCACCTGTCACCGGTCATGGCTAAACAATAAGCAGAAGCACTTGGCGGTGCAGTTTGGTATTTCCAGTCAATCTCCGACAGTTGCGTATATCCGGCTAACGCAGGCACATCGGATATCTCGTTCTCATCCCCTCCAGCCTCCAGCAGTAGAACTGTCCAGTTTGATATCTCAGATAATCGCGATGCTACGACAGCTCCTGCACTTCCACCGCCTACAACGATGAAGTCGTACATTCGCAGAAGCTGAATTGAATTGTTACAATATGAGATAACACCCTTCATTTTAACGATTCTACTAATCCAAATGGAGAGACAAATCTTCTGAAAATTGTTTTTTTTCTAAACGATTTTTTACAAAAATAAAATTATGGTGAATTGACTAAATCAAAGAATTATTGAAAAAAAAATGAAAATTAACAATGAAAGAACAATCGTAATTATTAAAATTAGGAAAAATCGCACGAAGTTCAGTTTAAATTCGGCACAAGCTCTATAATTTCGGTAAAAAATTACGAGGGGTAATTTTTAAAAGACCTTCTCCCTATAATCTTTTAAAAAAGTATTAATTATTTTTTCACCTCTTGAGCATTTCTGGGATGTGATTCAGGATCGGCATTATTATACTGATAAAAAGTCAGTCCAACAGCAAGCAGTGGAATTATACCCCATCCAAAGAAGGAACTTGTGCCAGCCAAGCTTATCAATTCCATTGGGCCACCTTTCCAATCCTTTCCACAGGATGATTCATCGAATTAACGAAAATGAAAAACCCAATCGATCTGAAAAATGAAGAAATAATTCAACATGATTATCTAGTTTTTGACAGAAGTCGAATTCCATTCCCGAGTAAGAGATGTGCAGAGAAAGTAGGCCGTCTCCAATACTTTTGAACACATAATTTCATTAATTCCACAGAGAACATTCACAAGACAGGAAAGCATCTTGGGATAAAACAACCAGGGAAGAATTGCATTAATGAGATTTATATTGCCGTTGAGTAATCGTAATGTTTACGTTAAAAATCATCGCATAATGTCTAGACATTGAACTCACGTACAATTGCTGTTTTCTTATTCTCTCTGGGCGGTAGGAGCACGTGACGTAGTTCATACACAGGTATTATCCACAAACAAAGAGATGAGGATTTTTCACCAGTCGATTAACACTTTTTAAACGACTCGATTATCAAGAAATTGGAGTAATTCATAGAGAGTTGGATGTGCTGAGTCTGGAGGCGCATTGGTGAATGCCCGGAGTGAAACCATAGTCAGTCCCCACGCCAACAACTCCTTTCATTGCCAACGTGAAGAAATTAAACATCACGGTTAATTCCTCATTCTTATCATTTTGTTTTATCATTTCGTCATTTCGTTTTATCATTTGAAATACAATTGCGTCAGATATTCTAATGAAAGTGACTGTTGGGACATGAACATAGGGTCCTCTCTCGTCTTCTTCTATCCTTCATTCGCCTCAGAAATACTGCAAGAGGGTAATGAGCGGAATTATTATTCTCTGAATTTAGTTTTTAAACGTGCTAATTGCAACAAATTGCCTGCAATCTTGAAAAAATTATTTTAAAAACTCGTGTTATGTCGTTTCTCTGAACTTTCATGGTCGCACAAGTTGACTTAATCTCCTCCACTTTCTCTATTTTGTGGCCTACGTGCTAGTCAACGGTTTGCTTTGAACATTCACCTGTCTTCTGGGTATAACTATTTACGAGGAGGGGTTGGAGTTGCAATGGGGACCTTGACTCGCGTACTAGATCTGTAACAAGTTCTTTGAACTTGCAATTACTTCATTATTACTCTAGGTATTTGGGGGGGAAATGCTCGAGGAGCCGACTTTGCTCATTCAATTGTCAGACTCTAATGAGGTTGCATTACGAAATTATGCAAATTATTGATATTAAAGTTTGGGAGGAAAGTAAAAGTCAATGACGAGTCGCTGATGATTTGATGCAGACTCACGTACGCACGTAGAAAGTTTCTGGGAGGATTAACATAAATAAATGGAGGTTTTGTCATCTTTTTGAATTTTAGAACTCTGGGATCCTCTTGGAGTTGCTTTTAGCATCGATGTTTGGATTGGGGGGAAATTGCTTGAGTGGGAAAATCAAATATTGACGGTAATGACGGTATTGATGGGGAATTCAAGGGGAAATTAGGAAAGGTTCTGCACAGATGATATCGAAAAACGTTTTTTTTTTGCTGCGGTACGGAGAATATTCGGGGGAATTCGTGTGCGATTGAACATTTATGCGCAGAAATTTGAATTTTTGAATGTAGTGTCGATTTTATCGAGCGAGTACCGATTTTCAGGCGAGACCAGTTCCTTTCTATTCAACAGACTGCGCTGGGTGAAAGGAGGAGGATAACTCTTCGACTGGGTGGAATTTTGCCGACTGATAATATTCAAACTTGAAAAGTTACGCTGGCTAGTGGGGGAAATGGGGGGACCAATCATAAAATTTTGAATTTTAATGAAGATTCAAGGGAATTCTGTTTTTTTTTAACGGCAAGAGGACAAGGATTCTCTAATTCGCTTGAATTTTCAATCAAAACGTGAACACTGAGTGTCAATTAGCACAATTTTCCTGATTTCTACTAGTTTTCATGGACTATTTGAACTGAAATTTACAGTTATCATAGTTATTGTCATTAAATTGTGAATTTTCAACGACGAAATTCCCTGAAACCGCCAAAAAGAATAGAATTTCCAGAGGTTGGATAATTTTTATTACCTATTCATAAAAAATGAATATTTTTGAAAAGGCGATTTTTTAAAATTTCTCTAATGCAATTTAGTGATCAAATATGGTGATTACAAATTTTAAATTCTCAAACGGAGAAAAAAATCTGCTAAAAACCCCAGAATTTTCGATCTTCCTGTAGCCTATTAGCTTCTCTGAATTTTCCACAAAAATTCTAGCAAAAAATTCAACAAATCTAACGAAAATTTCAATATAAAAGTGAAAATATTACAAAAGTATTGAAATCCTTAGCTCATCAATTGCAAAAATTTCCGAAATTCATTTTAATTCACTTTGAGACTACTACAATTCCCTCGTAATTACTCGTAATAATTCTAAACTATTGAAAAAAAACGACCGATAAAATCACCTTACAAAACATTCCGACAGCAGTCTCCATAAAATTGATTGACAGAACAGAGAATTAACTAAACCGAACAGAGAAACTAATAGACTATTAGCCTAATAGTCTATTAGCTTCTCACTATTTTCCCCAAAAATTCGCCGAATCTAATGAAAATCCCGAAATTAATTTCTCTCTCCCTATGACATGACCCACAGAAAACTGTCTACATCCTTAACAATGAAAAAAAAACCGAACGATAAAATCACCTTCCAAAACAGACAGCAGTCTCCCATAAAATTGATTGACGTCAACTCGACGATTCCCCCTAGCACTCTCAAGTAGGGAATTAAGTAATATGAAATTCTCAGATAATTGGAACTAATGAGATAACTAAATCCGTAGGTGTTAAAAGAATCACAATTTTCATTTAGCACGCGTTCTCCTTATGTAACTCATCTCTCAGAAGAATGAACTTTCGTTTGTCAACCGAGCGGAGCCCAGTAATGCCCCTGCACCAACGGAAAATCAATCACACACGGAATATTTTCACGGCCGTGACTATTCGCACCATTGCGTGAATCACTCCCGTACACTCCATACACTCCACGCATGCGTGAAGTTTGTGTGTTTCACGCAGCCGAATTTTCATACTGCTGTGTATTTCACGCAGTTGAAGTTTCATACTACTGTGTGTTTCACGCAGTTGAA